>NW_026870962.1:0-226685 GCF_033118175.1 Dama dama
GTTGTGCCTTGGCCTGGGACTGTGGATCCCCTGCCTGGCCCCCAGGCTCAGGGGCAAGGGCCCGGAGAGACCACCACCCCGAAGCGCTTTTCTCCCGGGCTTGGGAGCATTGTGCGCGCCTGGCGGGAACAGTGGGCGGGAGTGCTTCCAAACCGGCCTTTGGAGGCAGCCGGGGAGGTCTTCCAGTGGGAGAGGGCCGGTTGTGCTCAGAGGCCCCACAGGCCAGGGGCAGGACCCAGCAGGGCCCCAGCCCCTGGCCAGCATTGCCCAGACCTTCCTGGCCTCCGGGGGTACTGCCCCACCAAGGGGCAGGCTGCGGGGACAGGGTCCAGACATGCCCGGGCGCCTCCCCTGGCTCAACTCCGCTGGTGCCTTTCCCCTGGGCCTAGGCCTCGGTTGAGGCCTCCTTGGAGAGGAGATTGCTGGCAGGGGCTGTCTCCACATTGCAAGGTGCTGGAGCTCAGAGGGCCTCGTCAGAGGGAAGGGACCAGTAAGGGGCTGGATGCCCAAGACGTCTTTGGCCCTGCAGCCTCAGGGCAGCAGGGAGAGCAAGAGGCCCAACTTGCCCCTAGGTCGGCTCTGCCCCTTCCCACACAGGCGGCCAGCCCAGCACCTGCCTGAGAGACTCTGGCTCCCCCGAGCTCTCTGCCGGTGCAGGGGACAGGAACAGACGTGTGCATGTGTTTCTGCCTTGGTCTGGGAGTGTGTTCCCCCTGCCTTGCCCACAGGCTCAGGGGCAAGGGCCCGGAGAGAGCACCACCCCGAAGCGCTTTTCTCCCGGGCTTGGGAGCATTGTGCGCGCCTGGCGGGAACAGTGGGCGGGAGTGCTTGCAAACCGGCCTTTGGAGGCAGCCGGGGAGGTCTTCCAGTGGGAGAGGGCCGGTTGTGCTCAGAGGCCCCACAGGCCATGGGGAGGACCCAGCAGGGCCCCTGCCCCTGGCCAGCCTTGCCCAGATCTTCCTGGCCTCCGGGGGTACTGCCCCACCAAGGGGCAGGCTGCGGGGACTGGGTCCAGACATGCCCGGGCGCGTCCCCAGGCTCATCCCCGCTGGTGCCTTTCCCCTGGGCCTAGGCCTCGGTTGAGGCCTCCTTGGAGAGGATGTTGCTGGCAGGGGCTGTCTCCACACTGCAAGGTGCTGGAGCTCAGAGGGCCTCGTCAGAGGGAAGGGACCAGCAAGGGGCTGGATGCCCAAGACCTCTTTGGCCCAGCAGCCTCAGGGCAGCAGGGAGAGCAAGAGGCCCAACTTGCCCCTAGGTCGGCTCTGCCCCTTCCCACACAGGCGGCCAGCCCAGCAGCTGCCTGACAGACTCTGGCTCCCCCGAACTCTCTGCCGGTGCAGGGGTCAGGAACAGACGTGTGCATGTGGTTCTGCCTTGGTCTGGGAGTGTGGACCAACTGCCTGGACCCCAGGCTCAGGGGCAAGGGCCCGAGGAGAGCACCACCCCGAAGCGCTTTTCTCCCGGGCTTGGGAGCATTGTGCGTGCCTGGCGGGAACAGCGGGCGGGAGTGTTGGCAAACTGGCCTTTGGAGGGAGCCGGGGAGTTCTTCAAGTGGGAGAGGGCCGGTTGTGCTCAGAGGCCCCACAGGCCAGGGGCAGGACCCAGCAGGGCCCCTGCCCCTGGCCAGCCTTGCCCAGACCTTCCTGGCCTCCGGGGGTACTGCCCCACCAAGGGGCAGGCTGCGGGGACTGGGTCCAGACATGCCCGGGCGCCTCCCCAGGCTCATCCCCGCTGGTGCCTTTCCCCTGGGCCTAGGCCTCGGTTGAGGCCTCCTTGGAGAGGAGGTTGCTGGCAGGGGCTGTCTCCACACTGCAAGGTGCTGGAGCTCAGAGGGCCTCGTCAGAGGGAAGGGACCAGCAAGGGGCTGGATGCCCAAGACCTCTATGGCCCAGCAGCCTCAGGGCAGCAGGGAGAGCAAGAGGCCCAACTTGCCCCTAGGTCGGCTCTGCCACTTCCCACACAGGCGGCCAGCCCAGCAGCTGCCTGACAGACTCTGGCTCCCCCGAGCTCTCTGCCGGTGCAGGGGGCAGATCAGACGTGTGCATGTGGTTCTGCCTTGGCCTGGGAGTGTGGACACCCTGCCTTTCCCCCAGGCTCAGGGGCAAGGGCCCAGAGAGAGCACCACCCTGAAGCGCTTTTCTTCCGGGCTTAGGAGCATTGTGCCCGCCTGCTGGTAACAGTGGCCGGGAGCGCTTGCAAACCGGCCTTTGGAGGCAGCCGGGGAGGTCTTCCAGTGGGAGAGGGCCGGTTGTGCTCAGAGGCCCCACAGGCCAGGGGCAGGACCCAGCAGGGCCCCTGCCCCTGGCCAGCCTTACCCAGACCTTCCTGGCCTCCGGGGGTACTGGCCCACCAAGGGGCAGGCTGCGGGGACTGGGTCCAGACATGCTCGGGCGCCTCCCCTGGCTCATCCCCGCTGGTGCCTTTCCCCTGGGCCTAGGCCTCGGTTGAGGCCTCCTTGGAGAGGAGGTTGCTGGCAGGGGCTGTCTCCACACTGCAAGGTGCTGGAGCTCAGAGGGCCTCGTCAGAGGGAAGGGACCAGTAAGGGGCTGGATGCCCAAGACGTCTTTGGCCCAGCAGCCTCAGGGCAGCAGGGAGAGCAAGAGGCCCAACTTGCCCCTAGGGCGGCTCTGCCCCTTCCCACACAGGCGGCCAACCCAGCAGCTGCCTGACAGACTCTGGCTCCCCCAAGCTCTCTGCCGGTGCAGGGGACAGGAACAGACGTGGGCATGTGGTTCTGCCTTGGCCTGGGAGTGTGTTCCCCATGCCTTGCCCCCAGGCTCGGGGGAAAGGGCCCGGAGAGAGCACCACCCCGAAGCGCTTTTCTCCCGGGCTTGGGAGCATTGTGCAAGTCTGGCGTGAACAGCGGGTGGGAGTGTTGGCAATCAGGACTTTGGAGGCAGCCGGGGAGGTCTTCCAGTGGGAGAGGGCCGGTTGTGCTCAGAGGCCCCACAGGCCAGGGGCAGGACCCAGCAGGTCCCCTGCCCCTGGTCAGACTTGCCCAGACCTTCCTGGCCTCCAGGGGTACTGCCCCACCAAGGGGCAGGCTGCGGGGACTGGGTCCAGACATGCCCGGGCGCCTCCCCAGGCTCATCCCCGCTGGTGCTTTTCCCCTGGGCCTAGGCCTCGGTTGAGGCCTCCTTGGAGAGGAGATTGCTGGCAGGTGCTGTCTCCACACTGCAAGGTGCTGGAGCTCAGAGGGCCTCGTCAGAGGGAAGGGACCAGCAAAGGGCTGGATGCCCAAGACGTCTTTGGCCCAGCAGCCTCAGGGCAGCAGGGAGAGCAAGAGGCCCAACTTGCCCCTAGGTCGGCTCTGCCCCTTCCCACACAGGCGGCCAGCCCAGCACCTGCCTGAGAGACTCTGGCTCCCCCGAGCTCTCTGCCGGTGTAGGGGGCAGGAACAGACGTGTTCATGTCGTTCTGTCTTGGCCTGGGAATGTGTTCCCCCTGCCTGGCCCGCAGGCTTAGGGGCAAGGGCCCGGAGAGAGCACCACCCCGAAGCGCTTTTCTCCCGGGCTTGGGAGCATTGTGCGTGCCTGGCGGGAACAGCGGGCGGGAGTGCTTGCAAACCGGCCTTTGGAGGCAGACGGGGAGGTCTTCCAGCGCGAGAGTGCCGGTTGTGCTCAGACGTCCAACAGGCCAGGGGCAGGACCCAGCACTGTCCCTGCCCCTGGCAGCCTTGCACAGACCTTCATGGCCTCCGGGGGTACTGCCCCACCAAGGGGCAGGCTGCGGGGACTGGGTCCAGACATGCCCGGGCGCCTCCCCAGGCTCATCCCCGCTGGTGTCTTTCCCCTAGGCCTAGGCCTCGGTTGAGGCCTCATTGGAGAGGAGGTTGCTGGCAGGGGCTGTCTCCACACTGCAAGGTGCTGGAGCTCAGAGGGCCTCGTCAGAGGGAAGGGACCAGCAAGGGGCTGGATGCCCAAGACCTCTTTGGCCCAGCAGCCTCAGGGCAGCAGGGAGAGGAAGAGGCCCAACTTGCCCCTAGGTCGGCTCTAACCCTTCCCACACAGGCGGCCAGCCCAGCACCTGCCTGACAGACTCTGGCTCCCCAGAGCTCTCTGCCGGTGCAGGGGTCAGGAACAGACGTGTGCATGTGGTTCTGCCTTGGTCTGGGAGTGTGGACCCACTGCCTGGCCCCCAGGCTCAGGGGCAAGGGCCCGGAGAGAGCACCACCCCGAAGCACTTTTCTCCCGGGCTTGGGAGCATTGTGCGAGCCTGGCGTGAACAGCGGGCGGGAGTGTTTGCAAACAGGACTTTGGAGGCAGCGGGGGAGGTCTTCCAGTGGGAGAGGGCCGGTTGTGCTCAGAGGCCTCACAGGCCAGGGGCAGGACCCAGCAGGGCCCCTGCCCCTGGCCAGCCTTGCCCAGACCTTCCTGGCCTCCGGGGGTACTGCCCCACCAAGGGGCAGGCTGCGGGGACTGGGTCCAGACATGTCCGCGCGCCTCCCCAGGATCATCCCCGCTGGTGCTTTTCCCCTGGGCGTAGGCCTCGGTTGAGGCCTCTTTGGAGAGGAGGTTGCTGGCAGGGGCTGTCTCCACACTGCAAGGTGCTGGAGCTCAGAGGGCCTCGTCAGAGGGAAGGGACCAGCAAAGGGCTGGATGCCCAAGACCTCTTTGACCCAGCAGCCTCAGGGCAGCAGGGAGAGCAAGAGGCCCAACTTGCCCCTAGGTCGGCTCTGCCCCTTCCCACACAGGCGGCCAGCCCAGCAGCTGCCTGACAGACTTTGGCTCCCCCGAGCTCTCTGCCGGTGCATGGGGCAGGAACAGACGTGTGCATGTCGTTCTGCCTTGGCCTGGGAGTGTGGACACCCTGCCTGGCCCCCAGGCTCAGGGGAAAGGGCCCGGAGAGAGCACCACCCCGAGGCGATTTTCTCCCAGGCTTGGGATCGTTGTGCGCCCTTGGTTGGAACAGTGGGCGGGAGTGCTTGCAAACCGGCCTTTGGAGGCAGCCGGGGACGTCTTCCAGTGGGAGAGGGCCGGTTGTGCTCAGAGGCCCCACAGGCCAGGGGCAGGACCCAGCAGGTCCCCTGCCCCTCGCCAGCCTTTCCCAGACCTTCCTCGCCTCCGGGGGTACTGCCCCACCAAGGGGCAGGCTGCGGGGACTGGGTCCATACATGCCCGGGCGCCTCCCCAGGCTCATCCCCGCTGGTGCCTTTCCCCTGTGCCTAGGCCTCGGTTTAGGCCTCCTTGGAGAGGAGGTTGCTGGCAGGGGCTGTCTCCACACTGCAAGGTGCTGGAGCTCAGAGGGCCTCGTCAGAGGGAAGGGACCAGCAAGGGGTTGGATGCCCAAGACCTCTTTGGCCAAGCAGCCTCAGGGCAGCAGGGAGGGCAAGAGGCCCAACTTGCCCCTAGGTCGGCTCTGCCACTTCCCACACAGGCGGCCAGCCCAGCAGCTGCCTGACAGACTCTGGCTCCCCCGAGCTCTCTGCCGGTGCAGGGGGCAGGAACAGACGTGTGCATGTGGTTCTGACTTGGCCTGGGAGTGTGGACACCGTGCCTTGACCCCAGGCTCAGGGGCAAGGGCCCGGAGAGAGCACCACCCTGAAGCGCTTTTCTCCCGGGCTTGGGAGCATTGTGCACGCCTGCTGGGAACAGTGGGCGGGAGCGCTTGCAAACCGGCCTTTGGAGGCAGCCGGGGAGGTCTTCCAGTGGGAGAGGGCAGGTTGTGCTCAGAGGCCCCACAGGCCAGGGGCAGGACCCAGCAGGGCCCCTGCCCCTGGCCAGCCTTGCCCAGACCTTCCTGGCCTCCGGGGGTACTGCCCCACCAAGGGGCAGGCTGCGGGGACTGGGTCCAGACATGCTCGGGCGCCTCCCCTGGCTCATCCCCACTGGTGCCTTTCCCCTCGGCCTAGGCCTCGGTTGAGGCCTCCTTGGAGAGGAGGTTGCTGGCAGGGGCTGTCTCCACACTGCAAGGTGCTGGAGCTCAGAGGGCCTCGTCAGAGGGAAGGGACCAGTAAGGGGCTGGATGCCCAAGACGTCTTTGGCCCAGCATCCTCAGGGCAGCAGGGAGAGCAAGAGGCCCAACTTGCCCCTAGGTCGGCTCTGCCCCTTCCCACACAGGCGGCCAACCCAGCAGCTGCCTGCCAGACTCTGGCTCCCCCAAGCTCTCTGCCGGTGCAGGGGACAGGAACAGACGTGGGCATGTGGTTCTGCCTTGTCCAGGGAGTGTGTTCCCCGTGCCTTGCCCCCAGGCTCAGGGGCAAGGGCCCGGAGGGAGAACCACCCCAATGCGCTTTTCTCCCGGGCTTGGGAGCATTGTGCGAGCCTGGCGTGAAGAGCGGGCGGGAGTGTTAGCAAACAGGACTTTGGAGGCAGCCGGGGAGGTCTTCCAGTGGGAGAGGGCCGGTTGTGCTCAGAGGCCCCACAGGCCAGGGGCAGGACCCAGCAGGGCCCCTGACCCTGGCCAGCCTTGCCCAGACCTTCCTGGCCTCCGGGGGTACTGCCCCACCAAGGGGCAGGCTGCGGGGACTGGGTCCAGACATGTCCAGGCGCCTCCCCAGGCTCATCCCCGCTGGTGCCTTTCCCCTGGGCCTAGGCCTCGGTTGAGGCCTCCTTGGAGAGGAGGTGGCTGGCAGGGGCTGTCTCCACACTGCAAGGTGCTGGAGATCAGAGGGCCTCGTCAGAGGGAAGGGACCAGCAAAGGGCTGGATGCCCAAGACCTCTTTGACCCAGCAGCCTCAGGGCAGCAGGGAGAGCAAGAGGCCCAACTTGCCCCTAGGTCGGCTCTGCCCCGTCCCACACAGGCGGCCAGCCCAGCAGCAGCCTGGCAGTCTCTGGCTCCCCCGAGCTCTCTGCCGGTGTAGGGGGCAGGAACAGACGTGTGCATGTCGTTCTGCCTTGGCCTGGGAGTGTGTTCCCCCTGCCTGGCCCCCAGGCTCAGGGGCAAGGGCCCGGAGAGAGCACCATCCCGAAGCGCTTTTCTCCCGGGCTTGGGAGCATTGTGCGTGCCTGGCGGGAACAGCGGGCGGGAGTGCTTGCAAACCGGCCTTTCGAGGCAGACGGGGAGGTCTTCCAGCGGGAGAGTGCTGGTTGTGCTCAGACGCCCCACAGGCCAGGGGCAGGACCCAGCAGTGTCCCTGCCCCTGGCAGCCTTGCCCAGACCTTCCTGGCCTCCGGGGGTACTGCCCCACCAAGGGGCAGGCTGCGGGGACTGGGTCCATACATGCCCGGGCGCCTCCCCAGGCTCATCCCCGCTGGTGCCATTCCCCTGGGCCTAGGCCTCGGTTGAGGACTCCTTGGAGAGGAGGTTGCTGGCAGGGGCTGTCTCCACACTGCAAGGTGCTGGAGCTCAGAGGGCCTCGTCCGAGGGAAGGGACCAGCAAGGGGCTGGATGCCCAAGACCTCTTTGGCCCAGCAGCCTCAGGGCAGCAGGGAGAGCAAGAGGCCCAACTTGCCCCTAGGTCGGCTCTGCCCCTTCCCACACAGGCGGCCAGCCCAGCAGCTGCCTGACAGACTCTGGCTCCCCCGAGCTCTCTGCCGGTGCAGGGGGCAGATCAGACGTGTGCATGTGGTTCTGCCTTGTCCTGGGAGTGTGGACACCCTGCCTTGCCCCCAGGCTCAGGGGCAAGGGCCCGGAGAGAGCACCACCCTGAAGCGCTTTTCTCCCGGGCTTGGGAGCATTGTGCACGCCTGCTGGGAACAGTGGGCGGGAGCGCTTGCAAACCGGCCTTTGGAGGCAGCCGGGGAGGTCTTCCAGTGGGAGAGGGCCAGTTGTGCTCAGAGGCCCCACAGGCCAGGGGCAGGACCCAGCAGGGCCCCTGCCCCTGGCCAGCCTTGCCCAGACCTTCCTGGCCTCCGGGGGTACTGCCCCACCAAGGGGCAGGCTGCGGGGACTGGGTCCAGACATGCCTGGGCGCCTCCCCAGGCTCATCCCCGCTGGTGCCTTTCCCCTGGGCATAGGCCTCGGTTGAGGCCTCCTTGGAGAGGAGGTTGCTGGCAGGGGCTGTCTCCACACTGCAAGGTGCTGGAGCTCAGAGGGCCTCGTCAGCGGGAAGGGACCAGCAAGGGGCTGGATGCCCAAGACCTCTTTGGCCCAGCAGCCTCAGGGCAGCAGGGAGAGCAAGAGGCCCAACTTGCCCCTAGGTCGGCTCTGCCCCTTCCCACACAGGCAGCCAACCCAGCAGCTGCCTGATAGACTCTGGCTCCCCCGAGCTCTCTGCCGGTTCAGGGGTCAGGAACAGAAGTGTGCATGTGGTTCTGCCTTGGTCTGGGAGTGTGGACCCACTGCCTGGACCCCAGGCTCAGGGGCAAGGGACCGGAGAGAGCAACACCCCGAAGCGCTTTTCTCCTGGCCTTGGGAGCGTTGTGCGTGCCTGGCGGGAACAGCGGGCGGGAGTTTTGGCAAACCCGCCTTTGAAGGCAGCCGGGGAGGTCTTCCAGTGGGAGAGGGCCGGTTGTGCTCAGAGGCCCCACAGGCCAGGGGCAGGACCCAGCAGGGACCCTGCCCCTGGCCAGCCTTGCCCAGACCTTCCTGGCCTCCGGGGGTACTGCCCCACCAAGGGGCAGGCTGCGGGGACTGGGTCCAGACATGCCCGGGCCCCTCCACTGGCTCATCCCCGCTGGTGCCTTTCCCCTGGGCCTAGGCCTCGGTTGAGGCCTCCTTGGAAAGGAGGTTGCTGGCAGGGTCTGTCTCCACACTGCAAGGTGCTGGAGCTCAGAGGGCCTCGTCAGAGGGAAGGGACCAGCAAGGGGCTGGATGCTCAAGACCTCTTTGGCCCAGCAGCCTCAGGGCAGCAGGGAGAGCAAGAGGCCCAACTTGCCCCTAGGTCGGCTCTGCCCCTTCCCACACAGGCGGCCAGCCCAGCAGCTGCCTGACAGACTCTGGCTCCACCCAGCTCTCTGCCGGTGGAGGGGGCAGGAACAGACGTGTGCATGTTGTTGTGCCTTGGCCTGGGACTGTGGATCCCCTGCCTGGCCCCCAGGCTCAGGGGCAAGGGCCCGGAGAGACCACCACCCCGAAACGCTTTTCTCTCGGGCTTGCGAGCATTGTGCGCGCCTGGCGGGAACAGTGGGCGGGAGTGCTTCCAAACCGGCCTTTGGAGGCAGCCGGGGAGGTCTTCCAGTGGGAGAGGGCCGGTTGTGCTCAGAGGCCCCACAGGCCAGGGGCAGGACGCAGCAGGGCCCCTGCCCCTGGCCAGCCTTGCCCAGACCTTCCTGGCCTCCGGGGGTACTGCCCCACCAAGGGGCAGGCTGCGGGGACAGGGTCCAGACATGCCCGGGCGCCTCCCCTGGCTCAACCCCGCTGGTGCCTTTCCCCTGGGCCTAGGCCTCGGTTGAGGCCTCCTTGGAGAGGAGATTGCTGGCAGGGGCTGTCTCCACACTGCAAGGTGCTGGAGCTCAGAGGGCCTCGTCAGAGGGAAGGGACCAGTAAGGGGCTGGATGCCCAAGACGTCTTTGGCCCTGCAGCCTCAGGGCAGCAGGGAGAGCAAGAGGCCCAACTTGCCCCTAGGTCGGCTCTGCCCCTTCCCACACAGGCGGCCAGCCCAGCACCTGCCTGAGAGACTCTGGCTCCCCCGAACTCTCTGCCGGTGCAGGGGACAGGAACAGACGTGTGCATGTGTTTCTGCCTTGGTCTGGGAGTGTGTTCCCCCTGCCTTGCCCACAGGCTCAGGGGCAAGGGCCCGGAGAGAGCACCACCCCGAAGCGCTTTTCTCCCGGGCTTGGGAGCATTGTGCGCGCCTGGCGGGAACAGTGGGCGGGAGTGCTTGCAAACCGGCCTTTGGAGGCAGCCGGGGAGGTCTTCCAGTGGGAGAGGGCCGGTTGTGCTCAGAGGCCCCACAGGCCATGGGGAGGACCCAGCAGGGCCCCTGCCCCTGGCCAGCCTTGCCCAGATCTTCCTGGCCTCCGGGGGTACTGCCCCACCAAGGGGCAGGCTGTGGGGACTGGGTCCAGACATGCCCGGGCGCCTCCCCAGGCTCATCCCCGCTGGTGCCTTTCCCCTGGGCCTAGGCCTCGGTTGAGGCCTCCTTGGAGAGGATGTTGCTGGCAGGGGCTGTCTCCACACTGCAAGGTGCTGGAGCTCAGAGGGCCTCGTCAGAGGGAAGGGACCAGCAAGGGGCTGGATGCCCAAGACCTCTTTGGCCCAGCAGCCTCAGGGCAGCAGGGAGAGGAAGAGGCCCAACTTGCCCCTAGGTCGGCTCTGCCCCTTCCCACACAGGCGGCCAGCCCAGCAGCTGCCTGACAGACTCTGGCTCCCCCGAACTCTTGGCCGGTGCAGGGGTCAGGAACAGACGTGTGCATGTGGTTCTGCCTTGGTCTGGGAGTGTGGACCAACTGCCTGGACCCCAGGCTCAGGGGCAAGGGCCCGAGGAGAGCACCACCCCGAAGCGCTTTTCTCCCGGGCTTGGGAGCATTGTGCGTGCCTGGCGGGAACAGCGGGCGGGAGTGTTGGCAAACTGGCCTTTGGAGGGAGCCGGGGAGTTCTTCCAGTGGGACAGGGCCGGTTGTGCTCAGAGGCCCCACAGGCCAGGGGCAGGACCCAGCAGGGCCCCTGCCCCTGGACAGCCTTGCCCAGACCTTCCTGGCCTCCGGGGGTACTGCCCCACCAAGGGGCAGGCTGCGGGGACTGGGTCCAGACATGACCGGGCGCCTCCCCAGGCTCATCCCCGCTGGTGCCTTTCCCCTGGGCCTAGGCCTCGGTTGAGGCCTCCTTGGAGAGGAGGTTGCTGGCAGGGGCTGTCTCCACACTGCAAGGTGCTGGAGCTCAGAGGGCCTCGTCAGAGGGAAGGGACCAGCAAGGGGCTGGATGCCCAAGACCTCTATGGCCCAGCAGCCTCAGGGCAGCAGGGAGAGCAAGAGGCCCAACTTGCCCCTAGGTCGGCTCTGCCACTTCCCACACAGGCGGCCAGCCCAGCAGCTGCCTGACAGACTCTGGCTCCCCCGAGCTCTCTGCCGGTGCAGGGGGCAGGTCAGACGTTTCCATGTGGTTCTGCCTTGGCCTGTTAGTGTGGACACTCTGCCTTGCCCCCAGGCTCAGGGGCAAGGGCCCAGAGAGAGCACCACCCTGAAGCGCTTTTCTTCCGGGCTTAGGAGCATTGTGGCCGCCTGCTGGTAACAGTGGCCGGGAGCGCTTGCAAACCGGCCTTTGGAGGCAGCCGGGGAGGTCTTCCAGTGGGAGAGGGCCGGTTGTGCTCAGAGGCCCCACAGGCCAGGGGCAGGACCCAGCAGGGCCCCTGCCCCTGGCCAGCCTTACCCAGAACTTCCTGGCCTCCGGGGGTACTGCCCCACCAAGGGGCAGGCTGCGGGGACTGGGTCCAGACATGCTCGGGCGCCTCCCCTGGCTCATCCCCGCTGGTGTCTTTCCCCTGGGCCTAGGCCTCGGTTGAGGCCTCCTTGGAGAGGAGGTTGCTGGCAGGGGCTGTCTCCACACTGCAAGGTGCTGGAGCTCAGAGGGCCTCGTCAGAGGGAAGGGACCAGTAAGGGGCTGGATGCCCAAGACGTCTTTGGCCCAGCAGCCTCAGGGCAGCAGGGAGAGCAAGAGGCCCAACTTGCCCCTAGGGCGGCTCTGCCCCTTCCCACACAGGCGGCCAACCCAGCAGCTGCCTGACAGACTCTGGCTCCCCCAAGCTCTCTGCCGGTGCAGGGGACAGGAACAGACGTGGGCATGTGGTTCTGCCTTGGCCTGGGAGTGTGTTCCCCATGCCTTGCCCCCAGGCTCAGGGGCAAGGGCCCGGAGAGAGCACCACCCCGAAGCGCTTTTCTCCCGGGCTTGGGAGCATTGTGCAAGTCTGGCGTGAACAGCGGGTGGGAGTGTTGGCAAACAGGACTTTGGAGGCAGCCGGGGAGGTCTTCCAGTGGGAGAGGGCCGGTTGTGCTCAGAGGCCCCACAGGCCAGGGGCAGGACCCAGCAGGTCCCCTGCCCCTGGCCAGCCTTTCCCAGACCTTCCTGGCCTCCGGGGGTACTGCCCCACCAAGGGGCAGGCTGCGGGGACTGGGTCCAGACATGCCCGGGCGCCTCCCCAGGCTCATCCCCGCTGGTGCTTTTCCCCTGGGCCTAGGCCTCGGTTGAGGCCTCCTTGGAGAGGAGATTGCTGGCAGGTGCTGTCTCCACACTGCAAGGTGCTGGAGCTCAGAGGGCCTCGTCAGAGGGAAGGGACCAGCAAAGGGCTGGATGCCCAAGACGTCTTTGGCCCAGCAGCCTCAGGGCAGCAGGGAGAGCAAGAGGCCCAACTTGCCCCTAGGTCGGCTCTGCCCCGTCCCACACAGGCAGCCAGCCCAGCAGCAGCCTGGCAGTCTCTGGCTCCCCCGAGCTCTCTGCCGGTGTAGAGGGCAGGAACAGACGTGTGCATGTCGTTCTGCATTGGCCTGGGAGTGTGTTCCAACTGCCTGGCCCCCAGGCTCAGGGGCAAGGGCCCGGAGAGAGCACCACCCCGAAGCGCTTTTCTCCCGGGCTTGGGAGCATTGTGCGTGCCTGGCGGGAACAGCGGGCGGGAGTGCTTGCAAACCGGCCTTTGGAGGCAGACGGGGAGGTCTTCCAGCGGGAGAGTGCCGGTTGTGCTCAGACGCCCCACAGGCCAGGGGCACGACCCAGCAGGGCCCCTGCCCCTCGCAGCCTTGCCCAGACCTTCCTGGCCTCCGGGGGTACTGCCCCACCAAGGGGCAGGCTGCGGGGACTGGGTCCAGACATGCCCGTGCGCCTCCACTGGCTCATCTCCGCTGGTGCCTTTCCTCTGGGCCTAGGCCTCGGTTGAGGCCTCCTTGGAGAGGAGGTTGCTGGCAGGGGCTGTCTCCACACTGCAAGGTGCTGGAGCTCAGAGGGCCTCGTCAGAGGGAAGGGACCAGCAAGGGGCTGGATGCCCAAGACCTCTTTGGCCCAGCAGCCTCAGGGCAGCAGGGAGAGCAAGAGGCCCAACTTGCCCCTAGGTCGGCTCTGCCCCTTCCCACACAGGCGGCCAGCCCAGCAGCTGCCTGACAGACTCTGGCTCCCCCCAGCTCTCTGCCGGTGGAGGGGGCAGGAACAGACGTGTTCATGTGGTTCTGCCTTGGCCTGGGACTGTGGATCCCCTGCCTGGCCCCCAGGCTCAGGGGCAGGGGCCCGGAGAGACCACCACCCCGAAGCGCTTTTCTCCGGGGTTTTGGAACATTGTGTGTGCCTGGCGGGAACAGCGAGTGGGAATGCTTGCAAACCCGCCTTTGGGGGCAGCCGGGGAGGTCCTCCATGGTCCCTGAGAGAACACCACCCCGAAGCGCTTTTCTCACTGTCTTGGGAGCATTGTGCGCGGCTGGCGGGAACAGCGGGCATGAGTGCTTGCAAACTGTCCTTTGGAGGCAGCCGGGGAGGTCTTCCAAGGGCCGAACTGATCACCACCCCAAAATGCTTTTCTCTCGGGCTTGGGAGCATTGTGCGCGGCTGTCGGGAACAACGGACATGAATGCTTGCAAACTGGCCTTTGGAGGCAGCCCGGGAGGTTTTCCAAGGGCCCGGAGAGAGCACCACCCCAAAATGCTTTTCTCCCGGGCTTGGGAGCATTGTGCGTGGCTGGCGGAAGCAGCGGGAATGAGTACTTACAAACCGGCCTTTGGAGGCAGCCGGGGAGGTCTTGAAAGTGCCCGGAGAGAGCACCACCCCGAAGCGCTTTTCTCTCGGGCTTGGGAACATTGTGCGCGGCTGGCGGGAACAGCAGGCAGGACTGCTTGCAAACTGGCCTTTGGAGGCAGCCGGGGAGGTCTTCCAAGGGCCCGGAGTGAGCACCACCCCAAAATGCTTTTCTCCCGGGCTTGGGAGCATTGTGCGCGGCTGGTGGGAACAACGGGCATGAGTGCTTGCAAACCGGCCTTTGGAGGCAGCCGGGGACGTCTTCCAAGGGCCCGGAGAGAGCACCACCCCGAAGCGCTTTTCTCCCGGGCTTGGGAGCATTGTGCGCGGCTAGCGGGAACAGCAGGCAGGACTGCTTGCAAACTGGCCTTTGGAGGCAGCCGGGGAGGTCTTCCAAGGGCCCGGAGTGAGCACCACCCCAAAATGCTTTTCTCCCGGGCTTGGGAGCATTGTGCGCGGCTGGTGGGAACAACGGGCATGAGTGCTTGCAAACCGGCCTTTGGAGGCAGCCGGGGACGACTTCCAAGGGCCCGGAGAGATCACCACCCCGAAGCACTTTTCTCCCGGGCTTGGGAGCATTGTGCGTGGCTGGCGGGAACAGCAGGAAGGAGTCCTTGCAAACCGGCCTTTGGAGGCAGCGGGGGAGGTCTTCCAAGGGCCTGTAGAGAGCACCACCCCGAAGCGCTTTTCTCCCGGGCTTGGGAGTATTGTGCGCGGGTGGCAGGAACAGCAGGCAGGAGTGCTTGAAAACCGGCCTTTGCAGGCAGCCGGGGAGGTCTTCCAGGGCCCGGTGTGAGCACCACCCCAAAAAGCTTTTCTCCCGGGCTTGGGAGCATTGTGCGCGGCTGGTGGGAACAGCGGGCATGAGTGCTTGCAAACTGGCCACTGGAGGCAGCCGGGGAGGTCTTCCAAGGGCCTGTAGAGAGCACCACCCCAAAATGCTTCTCTCCCGGGCTTGGGAGCATTGTGCGTGGCTGGCGGGAACAGCAGGAAGGAGTCCTTGCAAACCGGCCTTTGGAGGCAACCGGGGAGGTCTTCCAAGGGCCTGTAGAGAGCACCACCCCGAAACGCTTTTCTCCCGGGCTTGGGAGCATTGTGCGCAGGTGGCGGGAACAGCAGGCAGGAGTGCTTGAAAACCGGCCTTTGGAGGCAGCCGGGGAGGTCGTCCAGGGCCCGGTGTGAGCACCACCCCAAAAAGCTTTTCTCCCGGGCTTGGGAGCATTGTGCGCGGCTGGTGGGAACAGCGGACATGAGTGCTTGCAAACTGGCCATTGGAGGCAGCCGGGGAGGTCTTCCAAGGGCCCGGAGTGAGCACCACCCCAAAATGCTTTTCTCCCGGGCTTGGGAGCATTGTGCGTGGCTGGCGGGAACAGCAGGAAGGAGTCCTTGCAAACCGGCCTTTGGAGGCAGCCGGGGAGGTCTTCCAAGGGCCTGTAGAGAGCATCACCCCGAAGCGCTTTTCTCCCGCGCTTGGGAGCATTCTGCGCGGGTGGCGGGAACAGCAGGCAGGAGTGCTTGAAAACCGTCCTTTGGAGGCAGCCGGGGAGGTCTTCCAGGGCCCGGTGTGAGCACCACCCCAAAATGCTTTTCTCCCGGGCTTGGGAGCATTGTGCGTGGCTGGCGGGAACAGCAGGAAGGAGTCCTTGCAAACCGGCCTTTGGAGGCAGCGGGGGAGGTCTTCCAAGGGCCTGTAGAGAGCACCACCCCGAAGCGCTTTTCTCCCAGGCTTGGGAGCACTGTGCGCGGGTGGCGGGAACAGCAGGCAGGAGTGCTTGAAAACCATCCTTTGGAGGCAGCCGGGGAGGTCTTCCAGGGCCCGGTGTGAGCACCACCCCAAAATGCTTTTCTCCCGGGCTTGGGAGCATTGTGCGCGGATGGCGGGAACAGCGAGTGGGAGTGCTTCCAAACCGGCCTTTGGGGGCACCCCGGGAGGTCTTCCATGGGCACGGAGAGAACACCACCCCGAAGCGCTTTTCTCCGGGGTTTTGGAGGATTGTGCGTGGCTGGCGGGAACAGCGAGTGGGAGTGCTTGCAAACCGGCCTTTGGGGGCAGCCAGGGAAGTCCTCCATTGGCACGGAGAGAACACCACCCCGAAGCGCTTTTCTCCCGGGCTTGGGAGCATTGTGCGAGGCTGGCGGGAACAGCGGGCGGGAGTGCTTGCAAACCGGCCTTTGGAGGCAGCTTGGGAGGTCTTCCAAGGGCCCGGAGAGAGCACCATCCCGAAGCACTTTTCTCACGGAATTGGGAGCATTGTTCGCGGCTGTCGGGAACAGAGGACATGAGTGCTTGCAAACCGGCCTTTAGAGGCAGCCGGGGAGTCTTCCAAGGGCCCGGAGAGAGACCACCTCAAAATGCTTTTCTCCCGGGCTTGGGAGCATTGTGTGCGGCTGGCGGGTCAGCGGGAGGGAGTTCTTGAAAACCAGCCTTTGGAGGCAGCCGGGGAGGTCTTCCAAGGGCCGGGAGAGAGCACCACCCCGAAGCGCTTTTCTCCCGGGCTTGGGAGCATTGTGCGCGGCTGGCGGGAACAGCGGGATTGAGTGCTTGCAAACCGGCCTTTGGAGGCAGCCGGGGAGGTCTTCCAAGGGCCGGGAGAGAGCACCACCCCGAAGCGCTTTTCTCCTAGGCTTGGGAGCATTGTGCGCGGCTGGCGGGAACAGCGGGCATGAGTGCTTGCAAACCGGCCTTTGGAGACAAACGGGGAGGTCTTCCAAGGGCCCGTAGAGAGCACCACCCCGAAGCGCTTTTCTCCCGTGATTGGGAGCATTGTGTGCGGCTGGCGGGACAGCGGGAGGGAGTACTTGAAATCCAGCCTTTGGAGGCAGCCGGGGAGGTCTTCCAAGGGCCGGGAGAGAGCACCACCCTGAAGGGCTTTTCTCCTGGGCTTGGAGCATTTGCACGGATGGCGGGAACAGTGAGTGGGAGTGCTTGCAAACCGGCATTTAGGGGCAGTCCGGGAGGTCTTTCTTGGGTCCAGAGAGAACACCACCCCGAAACGCTTTTCTCCCGGGCTTGGGAGCATTGTGCGCGGGTGGCGGGAACAGCAGGCAGAAGTGCTTGCAAACCGGCCTTGGAGGCAGCCGGGGAGGTCTTCCAAAGCCCGGAGTGAGCACCACCCCAAAATGCTTTTCTCCCGGGCTTGGGAGCATTGTGCGCAGCTGGCGTGAACAGCGGGATTGAGTGCTTGCAAACCAGCCTTTGGAGGCAGCCGGGGAGGTCTTCCAGCGGGAGAGTGCCAGTTGTTCTCAGAGGCCCCACAGGCCAGGGGCAGGACCCAGCAGTGTCCCTGCCTCTGGCAGCCTTGCCCAGACCTTCCTGGCCTCCGGGGGTACTACCCCACCAAGGGGCAGGCTGCGGGGCCTGGGTCCAGACATGCCCGGGCGCCTCCCCAGGCTCATCCCCGCTGGTGCCTTTCCCCTGGGCCTAGGCCTCGGTTGAGGCCTCCTTGGAGAGGAGGTTGCCGGCAGGGGCTGTCTGCACACTGCAAGGTGCTGGAGCTCAGAGGGCCTCGTCAGAGGGAAAGGACCAGCAAAGGGCTGGATGCCCAAGACCTCTCTGACCCAGCAGCCTCAGGGCAGCAGGGAGAGCAAGAGGCCCAACTTGCCCCTAGGTCGGCTCTACCCCGTCCCACACAGGCAGCCAGCCCAGCAGCAGCCTGGCAGTCTCTGGCTCCCCCGAACTCTCTGCCGGTGTAGGGGGCAGGAACAGACGTGTGCATGTCGTTCTGCCTTGGCCTGGGAGTGTGTTCCCCCTGCCTGTCCCCCAGGCTCAGGGGCAAGGGCCCGGAGAGAGCACCACCCCGAAGCGCTTTTCTCCCGGGCTTGGGAGCATTGTGCGTGCCTGGCGGGAACAGCGGGCGGGAGTGCTTGCAAACCGGCCTTTGGAGGCAGCCGGGGAGGTCTTCCAGCGGGAGAGTGCCGGTTGTGCTCAGATGCCCCACAGGCCAGGGGCAGGACCCAGCAGTGTCCCTGCCCCTGGCAGCCTTGCCCAGACCCTCCTGGCCTCCGGGGGTACTGCCCCACCAAGGGGCAGGCTGCGGGGACTGGGTCCAGACATGGCCGGGCACCTCCCCAGGCTCATCCCCGCTGGTGCCTTTCCCCTGGGCCTAGGCCTCAGTTGAGGCCTCCTTGGAGAGGAGGTTGCTGGCAGGGGCTGTCTCCACACTGCAAGGTGCTGGAGCTCAGAGGGCCTCGTCAGAGGGAAGGGACCAGCAAGGGGCTGGATGCCCAAGACCTCTTTGGCCCAGCAGCCTCAGGGCAGCAGGGAGAGCAAGAGGCCCAACTTGCCCCTAGGGCGGCTCTGCCCCTTCCCACACAGGCGGCCAACTCAGCAGCTGCCTGACAGACTCTGGCTCCCCCAAGCTCTCTGCCGGTGCAGGGGACAGGAACAGACGTGGGCATGTGGTTCTGCCTTGGCCTGGGAGTGTGTTCCCCCTGCCTTGCCCCCTGGCTCAGGGGCAAGGGCCCGGAGAGAGCACCACCCCGAAGCGCTATTCTCACGGGCTTGGGAGCATTGTGCGAGCCTGGCGTGAACAGCGGGCAAGAGTGTTGGCAAACAGAACTTTGGAGGCAGCCGGGGAGGTCTTCCAGTGGGAGAGGGCCGGTTGTGCTCAGAGGCCCCACAGGCCAGGGGCAGGACCCAGCAGGTCCCCTGCCCCTGGCCAGCCTTTCCCAGACCTTCCTGGCCTCCGGGGGTACTGCCCCACCAAGGGGCAGGCTGCGGGGACTGGGTCCAGACATGCCCGTGCGCCTCCCCAGGCTCATCCCCGCTGGTGCCTTTCCCCTGGTCCTAGGTCTCGGTTGAGGCCTCCTTGGAGAGGAGGTTGCTGGCAGGGGCTGTCTCCACACTGCAAGGTGCTGGAGCTCAGAGGGCCTCGTCAGAGGGAAGGGACAAGCAAAGGGCTGGATGCCCAAGACCTCTTTGGCCCAGCAGCCTCAGGGCAGCAGGGAGAGGAAGAGGCCCAACTTGCCCCTAGGTCGGCTCTGCCCCTTCCCACAAAGGCGGCCAGCCCAGCAGCTGCCTGACAGACTCTGTCTCCCCCGAGCTCTCTGCCGGTGCAGGGGTCAGGAAGAGACGTGTGCATGTGGTTCTGCCTTGGTCTGGGAGTGTGGACCCCCTGCCTGGCCCCCAGGCTCAGGGGCAAGGGCCCGGAGAGAGCACCACCCCGAAGCGCTTTTCTCCCGGGCTTGGGAGCTTTGTGCGCACCTGGTGGGAACAGTGGGCGGGAGTGCGTGCAAAACGGCCTTTGGAGGCAGCCGGGGAGGTCTTCCAGTGGGAGAGGGCCGGTTGTGCTCAGAGGCCCCACAGGCCAGGGGCAGGACCCAGCAGGTCCCCTGCCCCTGGTCAGCCTTGCCCAGACCTTCCTGGCCTCCAGGGGTACTGCCCCACCAAGGGGCAGGCTACGGGGACTGGGTCCAGACATGCCCGGGCGCCT
This sequence comes from Dama dama, assembly GCF_033118175.1. Lineage (NCBI taxonomy): Eukaryota > Metazoa > Chordata > Mammalia > Artiodactyla > Cervidae > Dama > Dama dama. The sequence goes on from NW_026870962.1 coordinate 18,966, forward strand.
CCCCAGGCTCATCCCCGCTGGTGCCTTTCCCCTGGGCCTAGGCCTCGGTTGAGGCCTCCTTGGAGAGGAGATTGCTGGCAGGGGCTGTCTCCACACTGCAAGGTGCTGGAGCTCAGAGGGCCTCGTCAGAGGGAAGGGACCAGCAAAGGGCTGGATGCCCAAGACTTCTTTGGCCCAGCAGCCTCAGGGCAGCAGGGAGAGCAAAAGGCCCAACTTGCCCCTAGGTCGGCTCTGCCCCTTCCCACACAGGCGGCCAGCCCAGCACCTGCCTGAGAGACTCTGGCTACCCCGAGCTCTCTGCCGGTGTAGGGGGCAGGAACAGACGTGTTCATGTCGTTCTGTCTTGGCCTGGGAGTGTGTTCCCCCTGCCTGGCCCGCAGGCTTAGGGGCAAGGGCCCGGAGAGAGCACCACCCCGAAGCGCTTTTCTCCCGGGCTTGGGAGCATTGTGCGTGCCTGGCGGGAACAGCGGGCGGGAGTGCTTGCAAACCGGCCTTTGAAGGCAGACGGGGAGGTCTTCCAGCGGGAGAGTGCCGGTTGTGCTCAGAGGCCCCACAGGCCAGGGGCAGGACCCAGCGCTATCCCTGCCCCTGGCAGCCTTGCACAGACCTTCCTGGCCTCCGGGGGTACTGCCCCACCAAGGGGCAGGCTGCGTGGACTGGGTCCAGACATGCCCGGGCGCCTCCCCAGGCTCATCCCCGCTGGTGCCTTTCCCCTGGGCCTAGGCCTCGGTTGAGGCCTCCTTGGAGAGGAGGTTGCTGGCAGGGGCTGTCTCCACACTGCAAGGTGCTGGAGCTCAGAGGGCCTCGTCAGAGGGAAGGGACCAGCAAGGGGCTGGATGCCCAAGACCTCTTTGGCCCAGCAGCCTCAGGGCAGCAGGGAGAGGAAGAGGCCCAACTTGCCCCTAGGTCGGCTCTGCCCCTTCCCACACAGGCGGCCAGCCCAGCACCTGCCTGACAGACTCTGGCTCCCCAGAGCTCTCTGCCGGTGCAGGGGTCAGGAACAGACGTGTGCATGTGGTTCTGCCTTGGTCTGGGGGTGTGGACCCACTGCCTGGCCCCCAGGCTCAGGGGCAAGGGCCCGAGAGAGCACCACCCCGAAGCGCTTTTCTCCCAGGCTTGGGAGCATTGTGCGAGCCTGGCGTGAACAGCGGGCGGGAGTGTTTGCCAACAGGACTTTAGAGGCAGCTGGGGAGGTCTCCAGTGGGAGAGGGCCGGTTGTCCTCAGAGGCCTCACAGGCCAGGGGCAGGACCCAGCAGGGACCCTGCCCCTGGCCAGCCTTGCCCAGACCTTCCTGGCCTCCGGGGGTACTGCCCCACCAAGGGGCAGGCAGCGGGGACTGGGTCCAGACATGTCCGTGCGCCTCCCCAGGATCATCCCCGCTGGTGCTTTTCCCCTGGGCGTAGGCCTCGGTTGAGGCCTCTTTGGAGAGGAGGTTGCTGGCAGGGGCTGTCTCCACACTGCAAGGTGCTGGAGCTCAGAGGGCCTCGTCAGAGGGAAGGGACCAGCAAAGGGCTGGATGCCCAAGACCTCTTTGACCCAGCAGCCTCAGGGCAGCAGGGAGAGCAAGAAGCCCAACTTGCCCCTAGGTCGGCTCTGCCCCGTCCCACACAGGCAGCCAGCCCAGCAGCAGCCTGGCAGTCTCTGGCTCCCCCGAGCTCTCTGCCGGTGTAGGGGGCAGGAACAGACGTGTGCATGTCGTTCTGCATTGGCCTGGGAGTGTGTTCCAACTGCCTGGCCCCCAGGCTCAGGGGCAAGGGCCCGGAGAGAGCACCACCCCGAAGCGCTTTACTCCCGGGCTTGGGAGCATTGTGCGTGCCTGGCGGGAACAGCGGGCGGGAGTGCTTGCAAACCGGCCTTTGGAGGCAGACGGGGAGGTCTTCCAGCGGGAGAGTGCCGGTTGTGCTCAGACGCCCCATAGGCCAGGGGCACGACCCAGCAGGGCCCCTGCCCCTCGCAGCCTTGCCCAGACCTTCCTGGCCTCCGGGGGTACTGCCCCACCAAGGGGCAGGCTGCGGGGACTGGGTCCAGACATGCCCGTGCGCCTCCACTGGCTCATCTCCGCTGGTGCCTTTCCCCTGGGCCTAGGCCTCGGTTGAGGCCTCCTTGGAGAGGAGGTTGCTGGCAGGGGCTGTCTCCACACTGCAAGGTGCTGGAGCTCAGAGGGCCTCGTCAGAGGGAAGGGACCAGCAAGGGGCTGGATGCCCAAGACCTCTTTGGCCCAGCAGCCTCAGGGCAGCAGGGAGAGCAAGAGGCCCAACTTGCCCCTAGGTCGGCTCTGCCCCTTCCCACACAGGCGGCCAGCCCAGCAGCTGCCTGACAGACTCTGGCTCCCCCCAGCTCTCTGCCGGTGGAGGGGGCAGGAACAGACGTGTGCATGTGGTTCTGCCTTGGCCTGGGACTGTGGATCCCCTGCCTGGCCCCCAGGCTCAGGGGCAGGGGCCCGGAGAGACCACCACCCCGAAGCGCTTTTCTCCGGGGTTTTGGAACATTGTGTGTGCCTGGCGGGAACAGCGAGTGGGAATGCTTGCAAACCGGCCTTTGGGGGCAGCCGGGGAGGTCCTCCATGGTCCCTGAGAGAACACCACCCCGAAGCGCTTTTCTCACGGTCTTGGGAGCATTGTGCGCGGCTGGCGGGAACAGCGGGCATGAGTGCTTGCAAACTGTCCTTTGGAGGCAGCCGGGGAGGTCTTCCAAGGGCCGGACTGATCACCACCCCAGAATGCTTTTCTCTCGGGCTTGGGAGCATTGTGCGCGGCTGTCGGGAACAACGGACATGAATGCTTGCAAACCGGCCTTTGGAGGCAGCCCGGGAGGTCTTCCAAGCCCCGGAGAGAGCACCACCCCAAAATGCTTTTCTCCCGGGCTTGGGAGCATTGTGCGTGGCTGGCGGAAGCAGCGGGAATGAGTACTTACAAACCGGCCTTTGGAGGCAGCCGGGGAGGTCTTGAAAGTGCCCGGAGAGAGCACCACCCCGAAGCGCTTTTCTCCCGGGCTTGGGAACATTGTGCGCGGCTGGCGGGAACAGCAGGCAGGACTGCTTGCAAACTGGCCTTTGGAGGCAGCCGGGGAGGTCTTCCAAGGGCCCGGAGTGAGCACCACCCCAAAATGCTTTTCTCCCGGGCTTGGGAGCATTGTGCGCGGCTGGTGGGAACAACGGGCATGAGTGCTTGCAAACCGGCCTTTGGAGGCAGCCGGGGACGTCTTCCAAGGGCCCGGAGAGAACACCACCCCGAAGCGCTTTTCTCCCGGGCTTGGGAGCATTGTGCGCGGCTGGCGGGAACAGCAGGCAGGACTGCTTGCAAACTGGCCTTTGGAGGCAGCCGGGGAGGTCTTCCAAGGGCCCGGAGTGAGCACCACCCCAAAATGCTTTTCTCCCGGGCTTGGGAGCATTGTGCGCGGCTGGTGGGAACAACGGGCATGAGTGCTTGCAAACCGGCCTTTGGAGGCAGCCGGGGAGGTCTTCCAAGGGCCTGTAGAGAGCACCACCCCGAAGCGCTTTTCTCCCGGGCTTGGGAGCATTGTGCGCAGGTGGCGGGAACAGCAGGCAGGAGTGCTTGAAAACTGGCCTTTGGAGGCAGCCGGGGAGGTCTTCCAGGGCCCGGTGTGAGCACCACCCCAAAATGCTTTTCTCCCGGGCTTGGGAGCATTGTGCGCGGATGGCGGGAACAGCAGGAAGGAGTCCTTGCAAACCGGTCTTTGGAGGCAGCCGGGGAGGTCTTCCAAGGGCCTGTAGAGAGCACCACCCCGAAGCGCTTTTCTCCCGGGCTTGGGAGCATTGTGCGCGGGTGGCGGGAACAGCAGGCAGGAGTGCTTGAAAACCGTCCTTTGGAGGCAGCCGGGGAGGTCTTCCAGGGCCCGGTGTGAGCACCACCCCAAAATGCTTTTCTCCCGGGCTTGGGAGCATTGTGCGCGGATGGCGGGAACAGCAGGAAGGAGTCCTTGCAAACCGGTCTTTGGAGGCAGCCGGGGAGGTCTTCCAAGGGCCTGTAGAGAGCACCACCCCGAAGCGCTTTTCTCCCGGGCTTGGGAGCATTGTGCGCGCGTGGCGGGAACAGCAGGCAGGAGTGCTTGCAAACCGGCCTTTGCCGGCAGCCAGAGAAGTCTTCCAAGGGCGCGGAGAGAGCACCACCCCGAAGCGCTTTTCTCCGGGGTTTTGGAACATTGTGTGTGCCTGGCGGGAACAGTGAGTGGGAATGCTTGCAAACCGGCCTTTGGGGGCAGCCGGGGAGGTCCTCCATGGTCCCTGAGAGAACACCACCCCGAAGCGCTTTTCTCCCGGGCTTGGGAGCATTGTGCGCGGCTGTCGGGAACAACGGACATGAATGCTTGCAAACCGGCCTTTGGAGGCAGCCCGGGAGGTCTTCCAAGGGCCCGGAGAGAGCACCACCCCAAAATGCTTTTCTCTCGGGCTTGGGAGCATTGTGCGCGGCTGTCGGGAACAACGGACATGAATGCTTGCAAACCGGCCTTTGGAGGCAGCCCGGGAGGTCTTCCAAGGGCCTGGAGAGAGCACCACGCCGAAGCGCTTTTCTCCCGGGCTTGGGAACATTGTGCGCGGCTGGCGGGAACAGCAGGCAGGACTGCTTGCAAACTGGCCTTTGGAGGCAGCCGGGGAGGTCTTCCAAGGGCCCGGAGTGAGCACCACCCCAAAATGCTTTTCTCCCGGGCTTGGGAGCATTGTGCGCGGCTGGTGGGAACAACGGGCATGAGTGCTTGCAAACCGGCCTTTGGAGGCAGCCGGGGATGTCTTCCAAGGGCCCGGAGAGAGCACCACCCCGAAGCGCTTTTCTCCCGGGCTTGGGAGCATTGTGCGCGGCTGGCGGGAACAGCAGGCAGGACTGCTTGCAAACTGGCCTTTGGAGGCAGCCGGGGAGGTCTTCCAAGGGCCCGGAGTGAGCACCACCCCAAAATGCTTTTCTCCCGGGCTTGGGAGCATTGTGCGTGGCTGGCGGGAACAGCAGGAAGGAGTCCTTGCAAACGGGCCTTTGGAGGCAGCCGGGGAGGTCTTCCAAGGGCCTGTAGAGAGCACCACCCCGAAGCGCTTTTCTCCCGCACTTGGGAGCATTCTGCGCGTTTGGCGGGAACAGCAGGCAGGAGTGCTTGAAAACCGTCCTTTGGAGGCAGCCGGGGAGGTCTTCCAGGGCCCGGTGTGAGCACCACCCCAAAATGCTTTTCTCCCGGGCTTGGGAGCATTGTGCGCGGATGGCGGGAACAGCAGGAAGGAGTCCTTGCAAACCGGCCTTTGGAGGCAGCCGGGGAGGTCTTCCAAGGGCCTGTAGAGAGCACCACCCCGAAGCGCTTTTCTCCCGGGCTTGGGAGCATTGTGCGCGGGTGGCGGGAACAGCAGGCAGGAGTGCTTGAAAACCGTCCTTTGGAGGCAGCCGGGGAGGTCTTCCAGGGCCCGGTGTGAGCACCACCCCAAAATGCTTTTCTCCCGGGCTTGGGAGCATTGTGCGCGGATGGCGGGAACAGCGAGTGGGAGTGCTTCCAAACCGGCCTTTGGGGGCACCCCGGGAGGTCTTCCATGGGCACGGAGAGAACACCACCCCGAAGCGCTTTTCTCCGGGGTTTTGGAGGATTGTGCGTGGCTGGCGGGAACAGCGAGTGGGAGTGCTTGCAAACCGGCCTTTGGGGGCAGCCAGGGAGGTCCTCCATGGGCACGGAGAGAACACCACCCCGAAGCGCTTTTCTCCCGGTCTTGGGAGCATTGTGCGAGGCTGGCGGGAACAGCGGGCGGGAGTGCTTGCAAACCGGCCTTTGGAGGCAGCTTGGGAGGTCTTCCAAGGGCCCGGAGAGAGCACCATCCCGAAGCACTTTTCTCACGGAATTGGGAGCATTGTTCGCGGCTGTCGGGAACAGAGGACATGAGTGCTTGCAAACCGGCCTTTAGAGGCAGCCGGGGAGTCTTCCAAGGGCCCGGAGAGAGACCACCCCAAAATGCTTTTCTCCCGGGCTTGGGAGCATTGTGTGCGGCTGGCGGGTCAGCGGGAGGGAGTTCTTGAAAACCAGCCTTTGGAGGCAGCCGGGGAGGTCTTCCAAGGGCCGGGAGAGAGCACCACCCCGAAGCGCTTTTCTCCCGGGCTTGGGAGCATTGTGCGCGGATGGCGGGAACAGCAGGAAGGAGTCCTTGCAAACCGGTCTTTGGAGGCAGCCGGGGAGGTCTTCCAAGGGCCTGTAGAGAGCACCACCCCGAAGCGCTTTTCTCCCGGGCTTGCGAGCATTGTGCGCGGGTGGCGGGAACAGCAGGCAGGAGTGCTTGAAAACCGTCCTTTGGAGGCAGCCGGGGAGGTCTTCCAGGGCCCGGTGTGAGCACCACCCCAAAATGCTTTTCTCCCGGGCTTGGGAGCATTGTGCGCGGATGGCGGGAACAGCAGGAAGGAGTCCTTGCAAACCGGTCTTTGGAGGCAGCCGGGGAGGTCTTCCAAGGGCCTGTAGAGAGCACCACCCCGAAGCGCTTTTCTCCCGGGCTTGGGAGCATTGTGCGCGCGTGGCGGGAACAGCAGGCAGGAGTGCTTGCAAACCGGCCTTTGCCGGCAGCCAGAGAAGTCTTCCAAGGGCGCGGAGAGAGCACCACCCCGAAGCGCTTTTCTCCGGGGTTTTGGAACATTGTGTGTGCCTGGCGGGAACAGTGAGTGGGAATGCTTGCAAACCGGCCTTTGGGGGCAGCCGGGGAGGTCCTCCATGGTCCCTGAGAGAACACCACCCCGAAGCGCTTTTCTCCCGGGCTTGGGAGCATTGTGCGCGGCTGTCGGGAACAACGGACATGAATGCTTGCAAACCGGCCTTTGGAGGCAGCCCGGGAGGTCTTCCAAGGGCCCGGAGAGAGCACCACCCCAAAATGCTTTTCTCTCGGGCTTGGGAGCATTGTGCGCGGCTGTCGGGAACAACGGACATGAATGCTTGCAAACCGGCCTTTGGAGGCAGCCCGGGAGGTCTTCCAAGGGCCTGGAGAGAGCACCACGCCGAAGCGCTTTTCTCCCGGGCTTGGGAACATTGTGCGCGGCTGGCGGGAACAGCAGGCAGGACTGCTTGCAAACTGGCCTTTGGAGGCAGCCGGGGAGGTCTTCCAAGGGCCCGGAGTGAGCACCACCCCAAAATGCTTTTCTCCCGGGCTTGGGAGCATTGTGCGCGGCTGGTGGGAACAACGGGCATGAGTGCTTGCAAACCGGCCTTTGGAGGCAGCCGGGGATGTCTTCCAAGGGCCCGGAGAGAGCACCACCCCGAAGCGCTTTTCTCCCGGGCTTGGGAGCATTGTGCGCGGCTGGCGGGAACAGCAGGCAGGACTGCTTGCAAACTGGCCTTTGGAGGCAGCCGGGGAGGTCTTCCAAGGGCCCGGAGTGAGCACCACCCCAAAATGCTTTTCTCCCGGGCTTGGGAGCATTGTGCGTGGCTGGCGGGAACAGCAGGAAGGAGTCCTTGCAAACGGGCCTTTGGAGGCAGCCGGGGAGGTCTTCCAAGGGCCTGTAGAGAGCACCACCCCGAAGCGCTTTTCTCCCGCACTTGGGAGCATTCTGCGCGGTTGGCGGGAACAGCAGGCAGGAGTGCTTGAAAACCGTCCTTTGGAGGCAGCCGGGGAGGTCTTCCAGGGCCCGGTGTGAGCACCACCCCAAAATGCTTTTCTCCCGGGCTTGGGAGCATTGTGCGCGGATGGCGGGAACAGCAGGAAGGAGTCCTTGCAAACCGGCCTTTGGAGGCAGCCGGGGAGGTCTTCCAAGGGCCTGTAGAGAGCACCACCCCGAAGCGCTTTTCTCCCGGGCTTGGGAGCATTGTGCGCGGGTGGCGGGAACAGCAGGCAGGAGTGCTTGAAAACCGTCCTTTGGAGGCAGCCGGGGAGGTCTTCCAGGGCCCGGTGTGAGCACCACCCCAAAATGCTTTTCTCCCGGGCTTGGGAGCATTGTGCGCGGATGGCGGGAACAGCGAGTGGGAGTGCTTCCAAACCGGCCTTTGGGGGCACCCCGGGAGGTCTTCCATGGGCACGGAGAGAACACCACCCCGAAGCGCTTTTCTCCGGGGTTTTGGAGGATTGTGCGTGGCTGGCGGGAACAGCGAGTGGGAGTGCTTGCAAACCGGCCTTTGGGGGCAGCCAGGGAGGTCCTCCATGGGCACGGAGAGAACACCACCCCGAAGCGCTTTTCTCCCGGGCTTGGGAGCATTGTGCGAGGCTGGCGGGAACAGCGGGCGGGAGTGCTTGCAAACCGGCCTTTGGAGGCAGCTTGGGAGGTCTTCCAAGGGCCCGGAGAGAGCACCATCCCGAAGCACTTTTCTCACGGAATTGGGAGCATTGTTCGCGGCTGTCGGGAACAGAGGACATGAGTGCTTGCAAACCGGCCTTTAGAGGCAGCCGGGGAGTCTTCCAAGGGCCCGGAGAGAGACCACCCCAAAATGCTTTTCTCCCGGGCTTGGGAGCATTGTGTGCGGCTGGCGGGTCAGCGGGAGGGAGTTCTTGAAAACCAGCCTTTGGAGGCAGCCGGGGAGGTCTTCCAAGGGCCGGGAGAGAGCACCACCCCGAAGCGCTTTTCTCCCGGGCTTGGGAGCATTGTGCGCGGCTGGCGGGAACAGCGGGATTGAGTGCTTGCAAACCGGCCTTTGGAGGCAGCCGGGGAGGTCTTCCAAGGGCCGGGAGAGAGCACCACCCCGAAGCGCTTTTCTCCTAGGCTTGGGAGCATTGTGCGCGGCTGGTGGGAACAGCGGGCATGAGTGCTTGCAAACCGGCCTTTGGAGACAAACGGGGAGGTCTTCCAAGGGCCCGTAGAGAGCACCACCCCGAAGCGCTTTTCTCCCGTGATTGGGAGCATTGTGTGCGGCTGGCGGGACAGCGGGAGGGAGTACTTGAAATCCAGCCTTTGGAGGCAGCCGGGGAGGTCTTCCAAGGGCCGGGAGAGAGCACCACCCTGAAGGGCTTTTCTCCTGGGCTTGGAGCATTTGCACGGATGGCGGGAACAGCGAGTGGGAGTGCTTGCAAACCGGCATTTGGGGGCAGCCCGGGAGGTCTTTCTTGGGCCCAGAGAGAACACCACCCCGAAACGCTTTTCTCCCGGGCTTGGGAGCATTGTGCGCGGGTGGCGGGAACAGCAGGCAGAAGTGCTTGCAAACCGGCCTTGGAGGCAGCCGGGGAGGTCTTCCAAAGCCCGGAGTGAGCACCACCCCAAAATGCTTTTCTCCCGGGCTTGGGAGCATTGTGCGCAGCTGGCGTGAACAGCGGGATTGAGTGCTTGCAAACCAGCCTTTGGAGGCAGCCGGGGAGGTCTTCCAGCGGGAGAGTGCCAGTTGTTCTCAGAGGCCCCACAGGCCAGGGGCAGGACCCAGCAGTGTCCCTGCCTCTGGCAGCCTTGCCCAGACCTTCCTGGCCTCCGGGGGTACTACCCCACCAAGGGGCAGGCTGCGGGGCCTGGGTCCAGACATGCCCGGGCGCCTCCCCAGGCTCATCCCCGCTGGTGCCTTTCCCCTGGGCCTAGGCCTCGGTTGAGGCCTCCTTGGAGAGGAGGTTGCCGGCAGGGGCTGTCTGCACACTGCAAGGTGCTGGAGCTCAGAGGGCCTCGTCAGAGGGAAAGGACCAGCAAAGGGCTGGATGCCCAAGACCTCTCTGACCCAGCAGCCTCAGGGCAGCAGGGAGAGCAAGAGGCCCAACTTGCCCCTAGGTCGGCTCTACCCCGTCCCACACAGGCAGCCAGCCCAGCAGCAGCCTGGCAGTCTCTGGCTCCCCCGAACTCTCTGCCGGTGTAGGGGGCAGGAACAGACGTGTGCATGTCGTTCTGCCTTGGCCTGGGAGTGTGTTCCCCCTGCATGTCCCCCAGGCTCAGGGGCAAGGGCCCGGAGAGAGCACCACCCCGAAGCGCTTTTCTCCCGGGCTTGGGAGCATTGTGCGTGCCTGGCGGGAACAGCGGGCGGGAGTGCTTGCAAACCGGCCTTTGGAGGCAGCCGGGGAGGTCTTCCAGCGGGAGAGTGCCGGTTGTGCTCAGACGCCCCACAGGCCAGGGGCAGGACCCAGCAGTGTTCCTGCCCCTGGCAGCCTTGCCCAGACCCTCCTGGCCTCCGGGGGTACTGCTCCACCAAGGGGCAGGCTGCGGGGACTGGGTCCAGACATGGCCGGGCGCCTCCCCAGGCTCATCCCCGCTGGTGCCTTTCCCCTGGGCCTAGGCCTCGGTTGAGGCCTCCTTGGAGAGGAGGTTGCTGGCAGGGGCTGTCTCCACACTGCAAGGTGCTGGAGCTCAGAGGGCCTCGTCAGAGGGAAGGGACCAGCAAGGGGCTGGATGCCCAAGACCTCTTTGGCCCAGCAGCCTCAGGGCAGCAGGGAGAGGAAGAGGCCCAACTTGCCCCTAGGTCGGCTCTGCCCCTTCCCACACAGGCGGCCAGCCCAGCAGCTGCCTGACAGACTCTGGCTCCCCCGAGCTCTCTGCCGGTGCAGGGGTCAGAAACAGACGTGTGCATGTGGTTCTGCGTTGGTCTGGGAGTGTGGTCCCACTGCCTCGCCCCCACACTCAGGGGCAAGGGCCCGGAGAGAGCAACACCCCGAAGCGCTTTTCTCCCGGGCTTGGGAGAATTGTGCGTGCCTGGCGGGAACAGCGGGCGGGAGTGTTGGCAAACCGGCCTTTGGAGGCAGCCGGGGAAGTCTTCCAGTGGGAGAGGGCCGGTTGTGCTCAGAGGCCCCACAGGCCAGGGGCAGGACCCAGCAGGGCCCCTGCCCGTGGCCAGCCTTGCCCAGACCTTCCTGGCCTCCGGGGGTACTGCCCCACCAAGGGGCAGGCTGCGGGGACTGGGTCCAGACATGCCCGGGCGCCTCCCCAGGCTCATCCCCGCTGGTGCCTTTCCCCTGGGCCTAGGCCTCGGTTGAGGCCTCCTTGGAGAGGAGGTTGCTGGCAGGGGCTGTCTCCACACTGCAAGGTGCTGGAGCTCAGAGGGCCTCCTCAGAGGGAAGGGACAAGCAAGGGGCTGGATGCCCAAGATCTCTTTGGCCCAGCAGCCTCAGGGCAGCAGGGAGAGCAAGAGGCCCAACTTGCCCCTAGGTCGGCTCTGCACCTTCCCACACAGGCGGCCAGCTCAGCAGCTGCCTGACAGACTCTGGCTCCCCCGAGCTCTCTGCCGGTGCATGGGGCAGGAACAGACGTGTGCATGTCGTTCTGCCTTGGCCTGGGAGTGTGGACCCCCTTCCTGGCCCCCAGGCTCAGGGGAAAGGGCCCGGAGAGAGCACCACCCCGAGGCGATTTTCTCCCGGGCTTGGGAGCGTTGTGCGCCCTTGGTTGGAACAGTGGGCGGGAGTGCTTGCAAACCGGCCTTTCGAGGCAGCCGGGGACGTTTTCCAGTGGGAGAGGGCCGGTTGTGCTCAGAGGCCCCACAGGCCAGGGGCAGGACCCAGCAGGTCCCCTGCCCCTGGACAGCCTTTCCCAGAACTTCCTCGCCTCCGGGGGTACTGCCCCACCAAGGGGCAGGCTGCGGGGACTGGGTCCATACATGCCCGGGCGCCTCCCCAGGCTCATCCCCGCTGGTGCCTTTCCCCTGTGCCTAGGCCTCGGTTTAGGCCTCCTTGGAGAGGAGGTTGCTGGCAGGGGCTGTCTCCACACTGCAAGGTGCTGGAGCTCAGAGGGCCTCGTCAGAGGGAAGGGACCAGCAAGGGGTTGGATGCCCAAGACCTCTTTGGCCCAGCAGCCTCAGGGCAGCAGGGAGGGCAAGAGGCCCAACTTGCCCCTAGGTCGGCTCTGCCACTTCCCACACAGGCGGCCAGCCCAGCACCTGCCTGACAGACTCTGGCTCCCCCAAGCTCTCTGCCGGTGCAGGGGACAGGAACAGACGTGGGCATGTGTTTCTGCCTTGGCCTGGGAGTGTGTTCCCCCTGCCTTGCCCCCAGGCTCAGCGGCAAGGGCCCGGAGAGAGCACCACTCCGAAGTGCTTTTCTCCCGGGCTTGGGAGCATTGTGCGAGCCTGACGTGAACAGCGGGCGGGAGTGTTTGCAAACAGGACTTTGGAGGCAGCCGGGGAGGTCTTCCAGTGGGAGAGGGCCGGTTGTGCTCAGAGGCCCCACAGGCCAGGGTCAGGACCCAGCAGGGCCCCTGCCCCTGGCCAGACTTGCCCAGACCTTCCTGCTCCGGGGGTACTGCCCCACCAAGGGGCAGGCTGCGGAGACTGGGTCCAGACATGTCCGTGCGCCTCCCCAGGATCATCCCCGCTGGTGCCTTTCCCCTGGGTGTAGTCCTCGGTTGAGGCCTCTTTGGAGAGGAGGTTGCTGGCAGGGGCTGTCTCCACACTGCAAGGTGCTGGAGCTCAGAGGGCCTCGTCAGAGGGAAGGCACCAGCAAAGGGCTGGATGCCCAAGACCTCTTTGACCCAGCAGCCTCAGGGCAGCAGGGAGAGCAAGAGGCCCAACTTGCCCCTAGGTCGGCTCTGCCCCGTCCCACACAGGCAGCCAGCCCAGCAGCAGCCTGGCAGTCTCTGGCTCCCCCGAGCTCTCTGCCGGTGTAGGGGGCAGGAACAGACGTGTGCATGTCGTTCTCCCTTGGCCTGGGAGTGTGTTCCCCCTGCCTGGCCCCAGGCTCAGGGGCATGGGCCCGGAGAGAGCACCACCCCGAAGCGCTTTTTTCCCGGGCTTGGGAGCATTGTGCGTGCCTGGGGGAACAGCGGGTGGGCGTGCTTGCAAACAGGACTTTGGAGGCAGACGGGGAGGTCTTCCAGCGGGAGAGTGCCGGTTGTGCTCAGACGCCCAACAGGCCAGGGGCAGGACCCAGCAGTGTCCCTGCCCCTGGCAGCCTTGCCGAGACCTTCCTGGCTTCCGGGGTTACTGCCCCACCAAGGGGCAGGCTGCGGGGACTGGGTCCAGACATGCCCGGGCGCCTCCCCAGGCTCATCCCCGCTGGTGCCTTTCCCCTAGGCCTAGGCCTCGGTTGAGGCCTCCTTGGAGAGGAGGTTGCTGGCAGGGGCTGTCTCCACACTGCAAGGTGCTGGAGCTCAGAGGGCCTCATCAGAGGGAAGGGACCAGCAAGGGGCTGGATGCCCAAGACCTCTTTGGCCCAGCAGCCTCAGGGCAGCAGGGAGAGGAAGAGGCCCAACTTGCCCCTAGGTCGGCTCTGCCCCTTCCCACACAGGCGGCCAGCCCAGCACCTGCCTGACAGACTCTGGCTCCCCCGAGCTCTCTGCCGGTGCAGGGGTCAGGAACAGACGTGTGCATGTGGTTCTGCCTTGGTCTCCGAGTGTGGACCAACTGCCTGGCCCCCAGGTTCAGGGGCAAGGGCCCGGAGAGAGCACCACCCCGAAGCGCTTTTCTCCCGGGCTTGGGAGAATTGTGCGCGCTTGGTGGGAACAGTGGGCGGGAGTGCTTGCAAACCGGCCTTTGAAGGCAGCCGGGGAGGTCTTCCAGTGGGAGAGGGCCGGTTGTGCTCAGAGGCCCCACAGGCCAGGGGCAGGACCCAGCAGGGCCCCTGACCCTGGCCAGCCTTGCCCAGACCTTCCTGGCCTCCGGGGGTACTGCTCCACCAAGGGGCAGGCTGCGGGGACTGGGTCCAGACATGCCCGGGCGCCTCCCCAGGCTCATCCCCGCTGGTGCCTTTCCCCTGGGCCTAGGCCTCGGTTGAGGCCTCCTTGGAGAGGAGGTTGCTGGCAGGGGCTGTCTCCACACTGCAAGGTGCTGGAGATCAGAGGGCCTCGTCAGAGGGAAGGGACCAGCAAAGGGCTGGATGCCCAAGACCTCTTTGACCCAGCAGCCTCAGGGCAGCAGGGAGAGCAAGAGGCCCAATTTGCCCCTAGGTCGGCTCTGCCCCGTCCCACACAGGCGGCCAGCCCAGCAGCAGCCTGGCAGTCTCTGGCTCCCCCGAGCTCTCTGCCGGTGTAGGGGGCAGGAACAGACGTGTGCATGTCGTTCTGCCTTGGCCTGGGAGTGTGTTCCCCCTGCCTTGCCCCCAGGCTCAGGGGCAAGGGCCCGGTGAGAGCACCACCCCGAAGCGCTTTTCTCCTGGGCTTGGGAGCATTGTGCGTGCCTGGCGGGAACAGCGGGCGGGAGTGCTTGCAAACCGGCCTTTCGAGGCAGACGGGCAGGTCTTCCAGCGGGAGAGTGTCGGTTGTGCTCAGACGCCCCACAGGCCAGGGGCAGGACCCAGCAGTGTCCCTGCCCCTGGCAGCCTTGCCCAGACCTTCCTGGCCTCCGGGGGTACTGTCCCACCAAGGGGCAGGCTGCGGGGACTGGGTCAAGACATGCCCGGGCGACTCCCCAGGCTCATCCCCGCTGGTGCCTTTCCCCTGGGCCTAGGCCTCGGTTGAGGCCTCCTTGGAGAGGAGGTTGCTGGCAGGGGCTGTCTCCACACTGCAAGGTGCTGGAGCTCAGAGGGCCTCGTCAGAGGGAAGGGACCAGCAAGGGGCTGGATGCCCAAGACGTCTTTGGCCCAGCAGCCTCAGGGCAGCAGGGAGAGCAAGAGGCCCAACTTGCCCCTAGGTCGGCTCTGCCCCTTCCCACACAGGCGGCCAGCCCAGCAGCTGCCTGACAGACTCTGGCTCCCCCGAGCTCTCTGCCGGTGCAGGGGGCAGATCAGACGTGTGCATGTGGTTCTGCCTTGTCCTGGGAGTGTGGACACCCTGCCTTGCCCCCAGGCTCAGGGGCAAGGGCCCGGAGAGAGCACCACCCTGAAGCGCTTTTCTCCCGGGCTTGGGAGCATTGTGCACGCCTGCTGGGAACAGTGGGTGGGAGCGCTTGCAAACCGGCCTTTGGAGGCAGCCGGGGAGTTCTTCCAGTGGGAGAGGGCCGGTTGTGCTCTGAGGACCCACAGACCAGGGGCAGGACGCAGCAGGGCCCCTGCCCCTGGCCAGCCTTGCCCAGACCTTCCTGGCCTCCGGGGGTACTGCCCCACCAAGGGGCAGGCTGCGGGGCCTGGGTCCAGACATGCCCGGGCGCCTCCCCAGGCTCATCCCTGCTGGTGCCTTTCCCCTGGGCCTAGGCCTCGGTTGAGGCCTCCTTGGAGAGGAGGTTGCTGGCAGGGGCTGTCTCCACACTGCAAGGTGCTGGAGCTCAGAGGGCCTCGTCAGAGGGAAGGGACCTGTAAGGGGCTGGATGCCCAAGACGTCTTTGGCCCAGCAGCCTCAGGGCAGCAGGGAGAGCAAGAGGCCCAACTTGCCCCTAGGGCGGCTCTGCCCCTTCCCACACAGGCGGCCAACCCAGCAGCTGCCTGACAGACTCTGGCTCCCCCAAGCTCTCTGCCGGTGCAGGGGACAGGAACAGACGTGGGCATGTGGTTCTGCCTTGGCCTGGGAGTGTGTTCCCCCTGCCTTGCCCCCAGGCTCAGGGGCAAGGGCCCGGAGAGAGCACCACCCCGAAGTGCTTTTCTCCCGGGCTTGGGAGCATTGTGCGAGCCTGGCGTGAACAGCGGGCGGGAGTGTTTGCAAACAGGACTTTGGAGGCAGCCGTGGAGGTCTTCCAGTGGGAGAGGGCCGGTTGTGCTCAGAGGCCTCACAGGCCAGGGGCAGGACCCAGCAGGTCCCCTGCCCCTGGCCAGCCTTGCCCAGACCTTCCTGGCCTCAGGGGGTACTGCCCCACCAAGGGGCAGGCTGCGGGGACTGGGTCCAGACATGCCTGGGCGCCTCCCCAGGCTCATCCCCGCTGGTGCCTTTCCCCTGGGCATAGGCTTCGGTTGATGCCTCCTTGGAGAGGAGGTTGCTGGCAGGGGCTGTCTCCACACTGCAAGGTGCTGGAGCTCAGAGGGCCTCGTCAGCGGGAAGGGACCAGCAAGGGGCTGGATAGCCAAGACCTCTTTGGCCCAGCAGCCTCAGGGCAGCAGGGGGAGCAAGAGGCCCAACTTGCCCCTAGGTCGGCTCTGCCCCTTCCCACACAGGCAGCCAACCCAGCAACTGCCTGACAGACTCTGGCTCCCCCGAGCTCTCTGCCGGTGCAGGGGTCAGGAACAGACGTGTGCATGTGGTTCTGCCTTGGTCTGGGAGTGTGGACCCACTGCCTGGACCCCAGGCTCAGGGGCAAGGTCCCGGAGAGAGCAACACCCCGAAGCGCTTTTCTCCTGGCCTTGGGAGCATTGTGCGTGCCTGGCGGGAACAGCGGGCGGGAGTGTTGGCAAACCGGCCTTTGGAGGCAGCCGGGGAGGTCTTCCAGTGGGAGAGGGCCGGTTGTGCTCAGAGGCCCCACAGGCCAGGGGCAGGACGCAGCAGGGACCCTGCCCCTGGCCAGCCTTGCCAAGACCTTCCTGGCCTCCGGGGGTACTGCCCCACCAAGGGGCAGGCTGCGGGGACTGGGTCCTGATATGCCCGTGCGCCCCAACTGGCTCATCCCCGCTGGTGCCTTTCCCCTGGGCCTAGGCCTCGGTTGAGGCCTCCTTGGAGAGGAGGTTGCTGGCAGGGGCTGTCTCCACACTGCAAGGTGCTGGAGCTCAGAGGGCCTCGTCAGAGGGAAGGGACCAGCAAGGGGCTGGATGCCCAAGACCTCTTTGGCCCAGCAGCCTCAGGGCAGCAGGGAGAGCAAGAGGCCCAACTTGCCCCTAGGTCGGCTCTGCCCCTTCCCACACAGGCGGCCCGCCCAGCAGCTGCCTGACAGACTCTGGCTCCCCCCAGCTCTCTGCCGGTGGAGGGGGCAGGAACAGACGTGTGCATGTTGTTGTGCCTTGGCCTGGGACTGTGGATCCCCTGCCTGGCCCCCAGGCTCAGGGGCAAGGGCCCGGAGAGACCAACACCCCGAAGCGCTTTTCTCCCGGGCTTGGGAGCATTGTGCGCGCCTGGCGGGAACAGTGGGCGGGAGTGCTTGCAAACCGGCCTTTGGAGGCAGCCGGGGAGGTCTTCCAGTGGGAAAGGGCCGGTTGTGCTCAGAGGCCCCACAGGCCAGGGGCAGGACCCAGCAGGGCCCCTGCCCCTGGCCAGCCTTACCCAGACCTTCCTGGCCTCCGGGGGTACTGCCCCACCAAGGGGCAGGCTGCGGGGACTGGGTCCAGACATGCTCGGGCGCCTCCCCTGGCTCATCCCCGCTGGTGCCTTTCCCCTGGGCCTAGGCCTCGGTTGAGGCCTCCTTGGAGAGGAGGTTGCTGGCAGGGGCTGTCTCCACACTGCAAGGTGCTGGAGCTCAGAGGGCCTCGTCAGAGGGAAGGGACCAGTAAGGGGCTGGATGCCCAAGACGTCTTTGGCCCAGCAGCCTCAGGGCAGCAGGGAGAGCAAGAGGCCCAACTTGCCCCTAGGGCGGTTCTGCCCCTTCCCACACAGGCGGCCAAACCAGCAGCTGCCTGACAGACTCTGGCTCCCCCAAGCTCTCTGCCGGTGCAGGGGACAGGAACAGACGTGGGCATGTGGTTCTGCCTTGGCCTGGGAGTGTGTTCCCCATGCCTTGCCCCCAGGCTCAGGGGCAAGGGCCCGGAGAGAGCACCACCCCGAAGCGCTTTTCTCCCGGGCTTGGGAGCATTGTGCAAGTCTGGCGTGAACAGCGGGTGGGAGTGTTGGCAAACAGGACTTTGGAAGCAGCCGGGGAGGTCTCCAGTGGGAGAGGGCCGGTTGTGCTCAGAGGCCCCACAGGCCAGGGGCAGGACCCAGCAGGTCCCCTGCCCCTGGCCAGCCTTGCCCAGACCTTCCTGGCCTCCCGGGGTACTGCCCCACCAAGGGGCAGGCTGCGGGGACTCGGTCCAGACATGCCCGGGTGCCTCCCCAGGCTCATCCCCGCTGGTGCCTTTCCCCTGTTCCTACGTCTCGGTTGAGGCCTCCTTGGAGAGGAGGTTGCTGGCAGGGGCTGTCTCCACACTGCAAGGTGCTGGAGCTCAGAGGGCCTCGTCAGAGGGAAGGGACAAGCAAAGGGCTGGATGCCCAAGACCTCTTTGGCCCAGCAGCCTCAGGGCAGCAGGGAGAGCAAGAGGCCCAACTTGCCCCTAGGTCGGCTCTGCCCCTTCCCACAAAGGCGGCCAGCCCAGCAGCTGCCTGACAGACTCTGGCTCCCCCGAGCTCTCTGCCGGTGCAGGGCTCAGGAACAGACGTGTGCATGTGGTTCTGCCTTGGCCTGGGAGTGTGGACCCCCTGCCTGGCCCCCAGGCTCAGGGGCAAGGGCCCGGAGAGAGCACCACCCCGAAGCGCTTTTCTCCCGGGCTTGGGAGCATTGTGCGCGCTTGGTGGGAACAGTGGGCGGGAGTGCGTGCAAAACGGCCTTTGGAGGCAGCCGGGGAGGTCTTCCAGTGGGAGAGGGCCGGTTGTGCTCGGAGGTCCCAAAGGCCAGGGGCAGGACCCAGCAGGTCCCCTGCCCCTGGTCAGCCTTGCCCAGACCTTCCTGGCCTCCGGGGGTACTGCCCCACCAAGGGGCAGGCTGCGGGGACTGGGTCCAGACATGCCCGGGCGCCTCCCCAGGCTCATCCCCGCTGGTGCCTTTCCCCTGGGCCTAGGCCTCGGTTGAGGCCTCCTTGGAGAGGAGATTGCTGGCAGGTGCTGTCTCCACACTGCAAGGTGCTGGAGCTCAGAGGGCCTCGTCAGAGGGAAGGGACCAGCAAAGGGCTGGATGCCCAAGACGTCTTTGGCCCAGCAGCCTCAGGGCAGCAGGGAGAGCAAGAGGCCCAACTTGCCCCTAGGTCGGCTCTGCCCCTTCCCACACAGGCGGCCAGCCCAGCACCTGCCTGAGAGACTCTGGCTCCCCCGAGCTCTCTGCCGGTGCAGGGGACAGGAACAGACGTGGGCATGTGGTTCTGCCTTGGCCAGGGAGTGTGTTCCCCGTGCCTTGCCCCCAGGCTCAGGGGCAAGGGCCCGGAGAGAGAACCACCCCAATGCGCTTTTCTCACGGGCTTGGGAGCATTGTGCGAGCCTGGCGTGAACAGCGGGCGGGAGTGTTTGCAAACAGGACTTTGGAGGCAGCCGGGGAGGTCTTCCAGTGGGAGAGGGCCGGTTGTGCTCAGAGGCCCCACAGGCCAGGGGCAGGACCCAGCAGGGCCCCTGACCCTGGCCAGCCTTGCCCAGACCTTCCTGGCCTCCGGGGGTACTGCCCCACCAAGGGGCAGGCTGCGGGGACTGGGTCCAGACATGCCCGGGCGCCTCCCCAGGCTCATCCCCGCTGGTGCCTTTCCCCTGGGCCTAGGCCTCGGTTGAGGCCTCCTTGGAGAGGAGGTTGCTGGCAGGGGCTGTCTCCACACTGCAAGGTGCTGGAGATCAGAGGGCCTCGTCAGAGGGAAGGGACCAGCAAAGGGCTGGATGCCCAAGACCTCTTTGACCCAGCAGCCTCAGGGCAGCAGGGAGAGCAAGAGGCCCAACTTGCCCCTAGGCCGGCTCTGCCCCGTCCCACACAGGCGGCCAGCCCAGCAGCAGCCTGGCAGTCTCTGGCTCCCCCGAGCTCTCTGCCGGTGTAGGGGGCAGGAACAGACGTGTGCATGTCGTTCTGCCTTGGCCTGGGAGTGTGTTCCCCCTGCCTGGCCCCCAGGCTCAGGGGCAAGGGCCCGGTGAGAGCACCACCCCGAAGCACTTTTCTCCCGGGCTTGGGAGCATTGTGCGTGCCTGGCGGGAACAGCGGGCGGGAGTGCTTGCAAACCGGCCTTTCGAGGCAGACGGGGAGGTCTTCCAGCGGGAGAGTGCCGGTTGTGCTCAGACGCCCCACAGGCCAGGGGCAGGACCCAGCAGTGTCCCTGCCCCTGGCAGCCTTGCCCAGACCTTCCTGGCCTCCGGGGGTACTGCCCCACCAAGGGGCAGGCTGCGGGGACTGGGTCCAGACATGCCCGGGCGCCTCCCCAGGCTCATCCCCGCTGGTGCCTTTCCCCTGGGCCTAGGCCTCGGTTGAGGCCTCCTTGGAGAGGAGGTTGCTGGCAGGGGCTGTCTCCACACTGCAAGGTGCTGGAGCTCAGAGGGCCTCGTCAGAGGGAAGGGACCAGTAAGGGGCTGGATGCCCAAGACGTCTTTGGCCCAGCAGCCTCAGGGCAGCAGGGAGAGCAAGAGGCCCAACTTGCCCCTAGGTCGGCTCTGCCCCTTCCCACACAGGCGGCCAACCCAGCAGCTGCCTGACAGACTCTGGCTCCCCCAAGCTCTCTGCCGGTGCAGGGGACAGGAACAGACGTGGGCATGTGGTTCTGCCTTGGCCTGGGAGTGTTTTCCCCCTGTCTTGCCCCCAGGCTCAGGGGCAAGGGCCCGGAGAGAGCACCACCCCGAAGCGCTTTTCTCCCGGGCTTGGGAGCACTGTGCGAGCCTGGCGTGAACAGCGGGCGGGAGTGTTTGCAAACAGGACTTTGGAGGCAGCCGTGGAGGTCTTCCAGTGGGAGAGGGCCGGTTGTGCTCAGAGGCCTCACAGGCCAGGGGCAGGACCCAGCAGGTCCCCTGCCCCTGGCCAGCCTTGCCCAGACCTTCCTGGCCTCCGGGGGTACTGCCCCACCAAGGGGCAGGCTGCGGGGACTGGGTCCAGACATACCTGGGCGCCTCCCCAGGCTCATCCCCGCTGGTGCCTTTCCCCTGGGCATAGGCCTCGGTTGATGCCTCCTCGGAGAGGAGGTTGCTGGCAGGGGCTGTCTCCACACTGCAAGGTGCTGGAGCTCAGAGGGCCTCGTCAGCGGGAAGGGACCAGCAAGGGGCTGGATGCCCAAGACCTCTTTGGCCCAGCAGCCTCAGGGCAGCAGGGAGAGCAAGAGGCCCAACTTGCCCCTAGGTCGGCTCTGCCCCTTCCCACACAGGCAGCCAACCCAGCAGCTGCCTGACAGACTCTGGCTCCCCCGAGCTCTCTGCCGGTGCAGGGGTCAGGAACAGACGTGTGCATGTGGTTCTGCCTTGGCCTGGGAGTGTGTTCCCCATGCCTTGCCCCGAGGCTCAGGGGCAAGGGCCCGGAGAGAGCACCACCCCGAAGCACTTTTCTCCCGGGCTTGGGAGCATTGTGCAAGTCTGGCGTGAACAGCGGGTGGTAGTGTTGGCAAACAGGACTTTGGAGGCAGCCGGGGAGGTCTTCCAGTGGGAGAGGGCCGGTTGTGCTCAGAGGCCCCACAGGCCAGGGGCAGGACCCAGCAGGTCCCCTGCCCCTGGCCAGCCTTTCCCAGACCTTCCTGGCCTCCGGGGGTACTGCCCCACCAAGGGGCAGTCTGCGGGGACTGGGTCCAGACATGCCCGGGCGCCTCCCCAGGCTCATCCCCGCTGGTGCCTTTCCCCTGGTCCTAGGTCTCGGTTGAGGCCTCCTTGGAGAGGAGGTTGCTGGCAGGGGCTGTCTCCACACTGCAAGGTGCTGGAGCTCAGAGGGCCTCGTCAGAGGGAAGGGAAAAGCAAAGGGCTGGATGCCCAAGACCTCTTTGGCCCAGCAGCCTCAGGGCAGCAGGGAGAGCAAGAGGCCCAACTTGCCCCTAGGTCGGCTCTGCCCCTTCCCACAAAGGCGGCCAGCCCAGCAGCTGCCTGACAGACTCTGGCTCCCCCGAGCTCTCTGCCGGTGCAGGGGTCAGGAACAGACGTGTGCATGTGGTTCTGCCTTGCCCTGGGAGTGTGGACCCCCTGCCTGGCCCCCAGGCTCAGGGGCAAGGGCCCGGAGAGAGCACCACCCCGAAGCGCTTTTCTCCCGGGCTTGGGAGCATTGTGCGCGCTTGGTGGGAACAGTGGGCGGGAGTGCGTGCAAAACGGCCTTTGGAGGCAGCCGGGGAGGTCTTCCAGTGGGAGAGGGCCGGTTGTGCTCAGAGGCCCCACAGGCCAGGGGCAGGACCCAGCAGGTCCCCTGCCCCTGGTCAGCCTTGCCCAGACCTTCCTGGCCTCCAGGGGTACTGCCCCACCAAGGGGCAGGCTGCGGGGACTGGGTCCAGACATGCCCGGGCGCCTCCCCAGGCTCATCCCCGCTGGTGCCTTTCCCCTGGGCCTAGGCCTCGGTTGAGGCCTCCTTGGAGAGGAGATTGCTGGCAGGTGCTGTCTCCACACTGCAAGGTGCTGGAGCTCAGAGGGCCTCGTCAGAGGGAAGGGACCAGCAAAGGGCTGGATGCCCAAGACGTCTTTGGCCCAGCAGCCTCAGGGCAGCAGGGAGAGCAAGAGGCCCAACTTGCCCCTAGATCGGCTCTGCCCCTTCCCACACAGGCGGCCAGCCCAGCACCTGCCTGAGAGACTCTGGCTCCCCCGAGCTCTCTGCCGGTGTAGGGGGCAGGAACAGACGTGTTCATGTCGTTCTGTCTTGGCCTGGGAGTGTGTTCCCCCTGCCTGGCCCGCAGGCTTAGGGGCAAGGGCCCGGAGAGAGCACCACCCCGAAGCGCTTTTCTCCCGGGCTTGGGAGCATTGTGCGTGCCTGGCGGGAACAGCGGGCGGGAGTGCTTGCAAACCGGCCTTTGGAGGCAGACGGGGAGGTCTTCCAGCGGGAGAGTGCCGGTTGTGCTCAGACGTCCCACAGGCCAGGGGCAGGACCCAGCGCTGTCCCTGCCCCTGGCAGCCTTGCACAGACCTTCCTGGCCTCCGGGGGTACTGCCCCACCAAGGGGCAGGCTGCGGGGACTGGGTCCAGACATGCCCGGGCGCCTCCCCAGGCTCATCCCCGCTGGTGCCTTTCCCCTGGGCCTAGGCCTCGGTTGAGGCCTCATTGGAGAGGAGGTTGCTGGCAGGGGCTGTCTCCACACTGCAAGGTGCTGGAGCTCAGAGGGCCTCGTCAGAGGGAAGGGACCAGCAAGGGGCTGGATGCCCAAGACCTCTTTGGCCCAGCAGCCTCAGGGCAGCAGGGAGAGGAAGAGGCCCAACTTGCCCCTAGGTCGGCTCTGCCCCTTCCCACACAGGCGGCCAGCCCAGCACCTGCCTGACAGACTCTGGCTCCCCCGAGCTCTCTGCCGGTGCAGGGGTCAGGAAAAGACGTGTGCATGTGGTTCTGCCTTGGTCTGGGAGTCTGGACCCACTGCCTGGCCCCCAGGCTCAGGGGCAAGGGCCCGGAGAGAGCACCACCCCGAAGCGCTTTTCTCCCGGGCTTGGGAGCATTGTGCGAGCCTGGCGTGAACAGCGGGCGGGAGTGTTTGCAAACAGGACTTTGGATGCAGCTGGGGAGGTCTTCCACTGGGAGAGGGCTGGTTGTGCTCAGAGGCCTCACAGGCCAGGGGCAGGACCCAGCAGGGCCCCTGCCCCTGGCCAGCCTTGCCCAGACCTTCCTGGCCTCCGGGGGATACTGCCCCACCAAGGGGCAGGCTGCGGGGACTGGGTCCAGACATGTCCGTGCGCCTCCCCAGGATCATCCCCGCTGGTGCTTTTCCCCTGGGCGTAGGCCTCGGTTGAGGCCTCTTTGGAAAGGAGGTTGCTGGCAGGGGCTATCTCCACACTGCAAGGTGCTGGAGCTCAGAGGGCCTCGTCAGAGGGAAGGGACCAGCAAAGGGCTGGATGCCCAAGACCTCTTTGACCCAGCAGCCTCAGGGCAGCAGGGAGAGCAAGAGGCCCAACTTGCCCCTAGGTCGGCTCTGCCCCGTCCCACACAGGCAGCCAGCCCAGCAGCAGCCTGGCAGTCTCTGGCTCCCCCGAGCTCTCTGCCGGTGTAGGGGGCAAGAACAGACGTGTGCATGTCATTCTGCTTTGGCCTGGGAGTGTGTTCCAACTGCCTGGCCCCCAGGCTCAGGGGCAAGGGCCCGGAGAGAGCACCACCCCGAAGCGCTTTTCTCCCGGGCTTGGGAGCATTGTGCACGCCTGCTGGGAACAGTGGGCGGGAGCGCTTGTTAACCGGCCTTTGGAGGCAGCCGGGGAGGTCTTTCAGCGGGAGAGTGCCGGTTGTGCTCAGACGCCCCACAGGCCAGGGGCAGCCCCAGCAGTGTCCCTGCCCCTGGCAGCCTTGCCCAGACCTTCCTGGCCTCCGGGGGTACTGCCCCACCAAGGGGCAGCCTGCGGGGACTGGGTCCAGACATGCCCGTGCGCCTCCACTGGCTCATCCCCGCTGGTGCCTTTCCCCTGGGCCTAGGCCTCGGTTGAGGCCTCCTTGGAGAGGAGGTTGCTGGCAGGGGCTGTCTACACACTGCAAGGTGCTGGAGCTCAGAGGGCCTCGTCAGAGGGAAGGGACCAGCAAGGGGCTGGATGCCCAAGACCTCTTTGGCCCAGCAGCCTCAGGGCAGCAGGGAGAGCAAGAGGCCCAACTTGCCCCTAAGTCGGCTCTGCCCCTTCCCACACAGGCGGCCAGCCCAGCAGCTGCCTGACAGACTCTGGCTCCCCCGAGCTCTCTGCCGGTGCAGGGGTCAGGAACAGACGTGTGCATGTGGTTCTGCCTTGGTCTGGGAGTGTGGAAACACTGCCTGGCCCCCACACTCAGGGGCAAGGGCCCGGAGAGAGCAACACACCGAAGCGCTTTTCTCCCGGACTTGGGAGAATTGTGCGTGCCTGGCGAGAACAGCGGGCGGGAGTGTTGGCAAACCGGCCTTTGGAGGCAGCCGGGGAGGTCTTCCAGTGGGAGAGGGCCGGTTGTGCTCAGAGGCCCCACAGGCAAGGGGCAGGACCCAGCAGGGCCCCTGACCCTGGCCAGCCTTGCCCAGACCTTCCTGGCCTCCGGGGGTACTGCCCCACCAAGGGGCAGGCTGCGGGGACTGGGTCCAGTCATGCCCGGGCGCCTCCCCAGGCTCATCCCCGCTGGTGCCTTTCCCCTGGGCCTAGGCCTCGGTTGAGGCCTCCTTGGAGAGGAGGATGCTGGCCGGGGCTGTCTCCACACTGCAAGGTGCTGGAGCTCAGAGGGCCTCGTCAGAGGGAAGGGACCAGCAAGGGGCTGGATGGCCAAGACCTCTTTGGCCCAGCAGCCTCAGGGCAGCAGGGAGAGCAAGAGGCCCAACTTGCCCCTAGGTCGGCTCTGCCCCTTCCCACACAGGCGGCCAACCCAGCAGCTGCCTGACAGACTCTGGCTCCCCCGAGCTCTCTGCCGGTGCAGGGGGCAGATCAGACGTGTGCATGTGGTTCTGCCTTGGCCTGGGAGTGTGGACACCCTGCCTTGCCCCCAGGCTCAGGGGCAAGGGCCCGGAGAGAGCACCACCCTGAAGCGCTTTTCTCCCGGGCTTGGGAGCATTGTGCACGCCTGCTGGGAACAGTGGGCGGGAGCGCTTGCAAACCGGCCTTTGGAGGCAGCCGGGGAGGTCTTCCAGTGGGAGAGGGCCGGTTGTGCTCAGAGGACCCACAGGCCAGGGGCAGGACGCAGCAGGGCCCCTGCCCCTGGCCAGCCTTGCCCAGACCTTCCTGGCCTCCGGGGGTACTGCCCCACCAAGGGGCAGGCTGCGGGGCCTGGGTCCAGACATGCCCGGGCGCCTCCCCAGGCTCATCCCCGCTGGTGCCTTTCCCCTGGGCCTAGGCCTCGGTTGAGGCCTCCTTGGAGAGGAGGTTGCTGGCAGGGGCTGTCTCCACACTGCAAGGTGCTGGAGCTCAGAGGGCCTCGTCAGAGGGAAGGGACCAGTAAGGGGCTGGATGCCCAAGACGTCTTTGGCCCAGCAGCCTCAGGGCAGCAGGGAGAGCAAGAGGCCCAACTTGCCCCTAGGGCGGCTCTGCCCCTTCCCACACAGGCGGCCAACCCAGCAGCTGCCTGACAGACTCTGGCTCCCCCAAGCTCTCTGCCGGTGCAGGGGACAGGAACAGACGTGGTCATGTGGTTCTGCCTTGGCCTGGGAGTGTGTTCCCCCTGCATTGCCCCCAGGCTCAGGGGCAAGGGCCCGGAGAGAGCACCACCCCAATGCGCTTTTCTCCCGGGCTTGGGAGCATTGTGCGAGCCTGGCGTGAACAGCGGGCGGGAGTGTTTGCAAACAGGACTTTGGAGGCAGCCGTGGAGGTCTACCAGTGGGAGAGGGCCGGTTGTGCTCAGAGGCCTCACAGGCCAGGGGCAGGACCCAGCAGGTCCCCTGCCCCTGGCCAGCCTTGCCCAGACCTTCCTGGCCTCCGGGGGTACTGCCCCACCAAGGGGCAGGCTGCAGGGACTGGGTCCAGACATGCCTGGGCGCCTCCCCAGGCTCATCCCCGCTGGTGCCTTTCCCCTGGGCATAGGCCTCGGTTGATGCCTCCTTGGAGAGGAGGTTGCTGGCAGGGGCTGTCTCCACACTGCAAGGTGCTGGAGCTCAGAGGGCCTCGTCAGCGGGAAGGGACCAGCAAGGGGCTGGATGCCCAAGACCTCTTTGGCCCAGCAGCCTCAGGGCAGCAGGGAGAGCAAGAGGCCCAACTTGCCCCTAGGTCGGCTCTGCCCCTTCCCACACAGGCAGCCAACCCAGCAGCTGCCTGACAGACTCTGGCTCCCCCGAGCTCTCTGCCGGTGCAGGGGTCAGGAACAGACGTGTGCATGTGGTTCTGCCTTGGTCTGGGAGTGTGGACCCCCTTCCTGGCCCCCAGGCTCAGGGGCAAGGGCCCGGAGAGAGCACCACCCCGAAGCGCTTTTCTCCCGGGCTTGGGAGCATTGTGCGCGCTTGGTGGGAACAGTGGGCGGAGGTGCGTGCAAAACGGCCTTTGGAGGCAGCCGGGGAGGTCTTCCAAGGGCCTGTAGAGAGCACCACCCCGAAGCGCTTTTCTCCCGGGCTTGGGAGCATTGTGCGCAGGTGGCGGGAACAGAAGGCAGGAGTGCTTGAAAACCGGCCTTTGGAGGCACCCGGAGAGGTCTTCCAGGGCCCGGTGTGAGCACCACCCCAAAAAGCTTTTCTCCCGGGCTTGGGAGCATTGTGCGCGGCTGGTGGGAACAGCGGCCATGAGTGCTTGCAAACTGGCCATTGGAGGCAGCCGGGGAAGTCTTCCAAGGGCCCGGAGTGAGCACCACCCCAAAATGCTTTTCTCCCGGGCTTGGGAGCATTGTGCGTGGCTGGCGGGAACAGCAGGAAGGAGTCCTTGCAAACCGGCCTTTGGAGGCAGCCGGGGAGGTTTTCGAAGGTCCTGTAGAGAGCACCACCCCGAAGCGCTTTTCTCCCGGGCTTGGGAGCATTGTGCGCGGGTGGCGGGAACAGCAGGCAGGAGTGCTTGAAAACCGTCCTTTGGAGGCAGCCGGGGAGGTCTTCCAGGGCCCGGTGTGAGCACCACCCCAAAATGCTTTTCTCCCGGGCTTGGGAGCATTGTGCGTGGCTGGTGGGAACAGCGGGCGGGTGTGCTTGCAAACCGGCCTTTGGAGGCAGCCGGGGAGGTCTTCCAAGGGCCAGGAGAGAGCACCACCCAGAAGCGCTTTTCTCCCGGGCTTGGGACATTTGCGCGGATGGCGGGAACAGCGAGTGGGAGTGGTTCCAAACCGGCCTTTGGGGGCACCCCGGGAGGTCTTCCATGGGCACGGAGAGAACACCACCCCGAAGCGCTTTTCTCCGGGGTTTTGGAGGATTGTGCGTGGCTGGCGGGAACAGCGAGTGGGAGTGCTTGCAAACCGGCCTTTGGGGCCAGCCAGGGAGGTCCTCCATGGGCATGGAGAGAACACCACCCCGAAGTGCTTTTCTCCCGGGCTTGGGAGCATTGTGCGAGGCTGGCGGGAACAGCGGGCGGAAGTGCTTGCAAACCGGCCTTTGGAGGCAGCTTGGGAGGTCTTCCAAGGGCCCGGAGAGAGCACCATGCCGAAGCACTTTTCTCACGGAATTGGGAGCATTGTGCGTGCCTGGCGGGAACAGCGGGCAGGAGTGTTGGCAAAGTGGCCTTTGGAGGCAGCCGGGGAGTCTTCCAAGGGCCCGGAGAGAGACCACCCCAAAATGCTTTTCTCCCGGGCTTGGGAGCATTGTGTGCGGCTGGCGGGTCAGCGGGAGGGAGTTCTTGAAAACCAGCCTTTGGAGGCAGCCGGGGAGGTCTTCCAAGGGCCGGGAGAGAGCACCACCCCGAAGCGCTTTTCTCCCGGGCTTGGGAGCATTGTGCGCGGCTGGCGGGAACAGCGGGATTGAGTGCTTGCAAACCGGCCTTTGGAGGCAGCCGGGGAGGTCTTCCAAGGGCCGGGAGAGAGCACCACCCCGAAGCGCTTTTCTCCTAGGCTTGGGAGCATTGTGCGCGGCTGGTGGGAACAGCGGGCATGAGTGCTTGCAAACCGGCCTTTGGAGACAAACGGGGAGGTCTTCCAAGGGCCCGTAGAGAGCACCACCCCGAAGCGCTTTTCTCCCGTGATTGGGAGCATTGTGTGCGGCTGGCGGGACAGCGGGAGGGAGTACTTGAAATCCAGCCTTTGGAGGCAGCCGGGGAGGTCTTCCAAGGGCCGGGAGAGAGCACCACCCTGAAGGGCTTTTCTCCTGGGCTTGGAGCATTTGCACGGATGGCGGGAACAGCGAGTGGGAGTGCTTGCAAACCGGCATTTGGGGGCAGCCCGGGAGGTCTTTCTTGGGCCCAGAGAGAACACCACCCCGAAACGCTTTTCTCCCGGGCTTGGGAGCATTGTGCGCGGGTGGCGGGAACAGCAGGCAGAAGTGCTTGCAAACCGGCCTTGGAGGCAGCCGGGGAGGTCTTCCAAAGCCCGGAGTGAGCACCACCCCAAAATGCTTTTCTCCCGGGCTTGGGAGCATTGTGCGCAGCTGGCGTGAACAGCGGGATTGAGTGCTTGCAAACCAGCCTTTGGAGGCAGCCGGGGAGGTCTTCCAGCGGGAGAGTGCCAGTTGTTCTCAGAGGCCCCACAGGCCAGGGGCAGGACCCAGCAGTGTCCCTGCCTCTGGCAGCCTTGCCCAGACCTTCCTGGCCTCCGGGGGTACTACCCCACCAAGGGGCAGGCTGCGGGGCCTGGGTCCAGACATGCCCGGGCGCCTCCCCAGGCTCATCCTCGCTGGTGCCTTTCCCCTGGGCCTAGGCCTCGGTTGAGGCCTCCTTGGAGAGGAGGTTGCCGGCAGGGGCTGTCTGCACACTGCAAGGTGCTGGAGCTCAGAGGGCCTCGTCAGAGGGAAAGGACCAGCAAAGGGCTGGATGCCCAAGACCTCTCTGACCCAGCAGCCTCAGGGCAGCAGGGAGAGCAAGAGGCCCAACTTGCCCCTAGGTCGGCTCTACCCCGTCCCACACAGGCAGCCAGCCCAGCAGCAGCCTGGCAGTCTCTGGCTCCCCCGAACTCTCTGCCGGTGTAGGGGGCAGGAACAGACGTGTGCATGTCGTTCTGCCTTGGCCTGGGAGTGTGTTCCCCCTGCCTGTCCCCAGGCTCAGGGGCAAGGGCCCGGAGAGAGCACCACCCCGAAGCGCTTTTCTCCCGGGCTTGGGAGCATTGTGCGTGCCTGGCGGGAACAGCGGGCGGGAGTGCTTGCAAACCGGCCTTTGGAGGCAGCCGGGGAGGTCTTCCAGCGGGAGAGTGCCGGTTGTGCTCAGACGCCCCACAGGCCAGGGGCAGGACCCAGCAGTGTTCCTGCCCCTGGCAGCCTTGCCCAGACCCTCCTGGCCTCCGGGGGTACTGCTCCACCAAGGGGCAGGCTGCGGGGACTGGGTCCAGACATGGCCGGGCGCCTCCCCAGGCTCATCCCCGCTGGTGCCTTTCCCCTGGGCCTAGGCCTCGGTTGAGGCCTCCTTGGAGAGGAGGTTGCTGGCAGGGGCTGTCTCCACACTGCAAGGTGCTGGAGCTCAGAGGGCCTCGTCAGAGGGAAGGGACCAGCAAGGGGCTGGATGCCCAAGACCTCTTTGGCCCAGCAGCCTCAGGGCAGCAGGGAGAGGAAGAGGCCCAACTTGCCCCTAGGTCGGCTCTGCCCCTTCCCACACAGGCGGCCAGCCCAGCAGCTGCCTGACAGACTCTGGCTCCCCCGAGCTCTCTGCCGGTGCAGGGGTCAGAAACAGACGTGTGCATGTGGTTCTGCGTTGGTCTGGGAGTGTGGTCCCACTGCCTCGCCCCCACACTCAGGGGCAAGGGCCCGGAGAGAGCAACACCCCGAAGCGCTTTTCTCACGGGCTTGGGAGAATTGTGCGTGCCTGGCGGGAACAGCGGGCGGGAGTGTTGGCAAACCGGCCTTTGGAGGCAGCCGGGGAAGTCTTCCAGTGGGAGAGGGCCGGTTGTGCTCAGAGGCCCCACAGGCCAGGGGCAGGACCCAGCAGGGCCCCTGCCCGTGGCCAGCCTTGCCCAGACCTTCCTGGCCTCCGGGGGTACTGCCCCACCAAGGGGCAGGCTGCGGGGACTGGGTCCAGACATGCCCGGGCGCCTCCCCAGGCTCATCCCCGCTGGTGCCTTTCCCCTGGTCCTAGGCCTCGGTTGAGGCCTCCTTGGAGAGGAGGTTGCTGGCAGGGGCTGTCTCCACACTGCAAGGTGCTGGAGCTCAGAGGGCCTCCTCAGAGGGAAGGGACAAGCAAGGGGCTGGATGCCCAAGATCTCTTTGGCCCAGCAGCCTCAGGGCAGCAGGGAGAGCAAGAGGCCCAACTTGCCCCTAGGTCGGCTCTGCCCCTTCCCACACAGGCGGCCAGCCCAGCAGCTGCCTGACAGACTCTGGCTCCCCCGAGCTCTCTGCCGGTGCATGGGGCAGGAACAGACGTGTGCATGTCGTTCTGCCTTGGCCTGGGAGTGTGGACCCCCTTCCTGGCCCCCAGGCTCAGGGGAAAGGGCCCGGAGAGAGCACCACCCCGAGGCGATTTTCTCCCGGGCTTGGGAGCGTTGTGCGCCCTTGGTTGGAACAGTGGGCGGGAGTGCTTGCAAACCGGCCTTTCGAGGCAGCCGGGGACGTCTTCCAGTGGGAGAGGGCCGGTTGTGCTCAGAGGCCCCACAGGCCAGGGGCAGGACCCAGCAGGTCCCCTGCCCCTGGACAGCCTTTCCCAGAACTTCCTCGCCTCCGGGGGTACTGCCCCACCAAGGGGCAGGCTGCGGGGACTGGGTCCATACATGCCCGGGCGCCTCCCCAGGCTCATCCCCGCTGGTGCCTTTCCCCTGTGCCTAGGCCTCGGTTTAGGCCTCCTTGGAGAGGAGGTTGCTGGCAGGGGCTGTCTCCACACTGCAAGGTGCTGGAGCTCAGAGGGCCTCGTCAGAGGGAAGGGACCAGCAAGGGGTTGGATGCCCAAGACCTCTTTGGCCCAGCAGCCTCAGGGCAGCAGGGAGGGCAAGAGGCCCAACTTGCCCCTAGGTCGGCTCTGCCCCTTCCCACACAGGCGGCCAGCCCAGCACCTGCCTGACAGACTCTGGCTCCCCCAAGCTCTCTGCCGGTGCAGGGGACAGGAACAGACGTGGGCATGTGTTTCTGCCTTGGCCTGGGAGTGTGTTCCCCCTGCCTTGCCCCCAGGCTCAGCGGCAAGGGCCCGGAGAGAGCACCACTCCGAAGTGCTTTTCTCCCGGGCTTGGGAGCATTGTGCGAGCCTGACGTGAACAGCGGGCGGGAGTGTTTGCAAACAGGACTTTGGAGGCAGCCGGGGAGGTCTTCCAGTGGGAGAGGGCCGGTTGTGCTCAGAGGCCCCACAGGCCAGGGTCAGGACCCAGCAGGGCCCCTGCCCCTGGCCAGACTTGCCCAGACCTTCCTGCCTCCGGGGGTACTGCCCCACCAAGGGGCAGGCTGCGGAGACTGGGTCCAGACATGTCCGTGCGCCTCCCCAGGATCATCCCCCCTGGTGCCTTTCCCCTGGGTGTAGTCCTCGGTTGAGGCCTCTTTGGAGAGGAGGTTGCTGGCAGGGGCTGTCTCCACACTGCAAGGTGCTGGAGCTCAGAGGGCCTCGTCAGAGGGAAGGCACCAGCAAAGGGCTGGATGCCCAAGACCTCTTTGACCCAGCAGCCTCAGGGCAGCAGGGAGAGCAAGAGGCCCAACTTGCCCCTAGGTCGGCTCTGCCCCGTCCCACACAGGCGGCCAGCCCAGCAGCAGCCTGGCAGTCTCTGGCTCCCCCGAGCTCTCTGCCGGTGTAGGGGGCAGGAACAGACGTGTGCATGTCGTTCTCCCTTGGCCTGGGAGTGTGTTCCCCCTGCCTGGCCCCAGGCTCAGGGGCAAGGGCCCGGAGAGAGCACCACCCCGAAGCGCTTTTTTCCCGGGCTTGGGAGCATTGTGCGTGCCTGGGGGAACAGCGGGTGGGCGTGCTTGCAAACAGGACTTTGGAGGCAGACGGGGAGGTCTTCCAGCGGGAGAGTGCCGGTTGTGCTCAGACGCCCAACAGGCCAGGGGCAGGACCCAGCAGTGTCCCTGCCCCTGGCAGCCTTGCCGAGACCTTCCTGGCTTCCGGGGGTACTGCCCCACCAAGGGGCAGGCTGCGGGGACTGGGTCCAGACATGGCCGGGCGCCTCCCCAGGCTCATCCCCGCTGGTGCCTTTCCCCTAGGCCTAGGCCTCGGTTGAGGCCTCCTTGGAGAGGAGGTTGCTGGCAGGGGCTGTCTCCACACTGCAAGGTGCTGGAGCTCAGAGGGCCTCATCAGAGGGAAGGGACCAGCAAGGGGCTGGATGCCCAAGACCTCTTTGGCCCAGCAGCCTCAGGGCAGCAGGGAGAGGAAGAGGCCCAACTTGCCCCTAGGTCGGCTCTGCCCCTTCCCACACAGGCGGCCAGCCCAGCAGCTGCCTGACAGACTCTGGCTCCCCCAAGCTCTCTGCCGGTGCAGGGGTCAGGAACAGACGTGTGCATGTGGTTCTGCCTTGGTCTCCGAGTGTGGACCAACTGCCTGGCCCCCAGGTTCAGGGGCAAGGGCCCGGAGAGAGCACCACCCCGAAGCGCTTTTCTCCCGGGCTTGGGAGAATTGTGCGCGCTTGGTGGGAACAGTGGGCGGGAGTGCTTGCAAACCGGCCTTTGAAGGCAGCCGGGGAGGTCTTCCAGTGGGAGAGGGCCAGTTGTGCTCAGAGGCCCCACAGGCCAGGGGCAGGAACCAGCAGGGCCCCTGACCCTGGCCAGCCTTGCCCAGACCTTCCTGGCCTCCGGGGGTACTGCTCCACCAAGGGGCAGGCTGCGGGGACTGGGTCCAGACATGCCCGGGCGCCTCCCCAGGCTCATCCCCGCTGGTGCCTTTCCCCTGGGCCTAGGCCTCGGTTGAGGCCTCCTTGGAGAGGAGGTTGCTGGCAGGGGCTGTCTCCACACTGCAAGGTGCTGGAAATCAGAGGGCCTCGTCAGAGGGAAGGGACCAGCAAAGGGCTGGATGCCCAAGACCTCTTTGACCCAGCAGCCTCAGGGGAGCAGGGAGAGCAAGAGGCCCAATTTGCCCCTAGGTCGGCTCTGCCCCGTCCCACACAGGCGGCCAGCCCAGCAGCAGCCTGGCAGTCTCTGGCTCCCCCGAGCTCTCTGCCGGTGTAGGGGGCAGGAACAGACGTGTGCATGTCGTTCTGCCTTGGCCTGGGAGTGTGTTCCCCCTGCCTTGCCCCCAGGCTCAGGGGCAAGGGCCCGGTGAGAGCACCACCCCGAAGCGCTTTTCTCCCGGGCTTGGGAGCATTGTGCGTGCCTGGCGGGAACAGCGGGCGGGAGTGCTTGCAAACCGGCCTTTCGAGGCAGACGGGCAGGTCTTCCAGCGGGAGAGTGTCGGTTGTGCTCAGACGCCCCACAGGCCAGGGGCAGGACCCAGCAGTGTCCCTGCCCCTGGCAGCCTTGCCCAGACCTTCCTGGCCTCCGGGGGTACTGCCCCACCAAGGGGCAGGCTGCGGGGACTGGGTCCAGACATGCCCGGGCGCCTCCCCAGGCTCATCCCCGCTGGTGCCTTTCCCCTGGGCCTAGGCCTCGGTTGAGGCCTCCTTGGAGAGGAGGTTGCTGGCAGGGGCTGTCTCCACACTGCAAGGTGCTGGAACTCAGAGGGCCTCGTCAGAGGGAAGGGACCAGCAAGGGGCTGGATGCCCAAGACGTCTTTGGCCCAGCAGCCTCAGGGCAGCAGGGAGAGCAAGAGGCCCAACTTGCCCCTAGGTCGGCTCTGCCCCTTCCCACACAGGCGGCCAGCCCAGCAGCTGCCTGACAGACTCTGGCTCCCCCGAGCTCTCTGCCGGTGCAGGGGGCAGATCAGACGTGTGCATGTGGTTCTGCCTTGCCCTGGGAGTGTGGACACCCTGCCTTGCCCCCAGGCTCAGGGGCAAGGGCCCGGAGAGAGCACCACCCTGAAGCGCTTTTCTCCCGGGCTTGGGAGCATTGTGCACGCCTGCTGGGAACAGTGGGTGGGAGCGCTTGCAAACCGGCCTTTGGAGGCAGCCGGGGAGGTCTTCCAGTGGGAGAGGGCCGGTTGTGCTCTGAGGACCCACAGGCCAGGGGCAGGACGCAGCAGGGCCCCTGCCCCTGGCCAGCCTTGCCCAGACCTTCCTGGCCTCCGGGGGTACTGCCCCACCAAGGGGCAGGCTGCGGGGACTGGGTCCAGACATGCCCGGGCGCCTCCCCAGGCTCATCCCTGCTGGTGCCTTTCCCCTGGGCCTAGGCCTCGGTTGAGGCCTCCTTGGAGAGGAGGTTGCTGGCAGGGGCTGTCTCCACACTGCAAGGTGCTGGAGCTCAGAGGGCCTCGTCAGAGGGAAGGGACCAGTAAGGGGCTGGATGCCCAAGACGTCTTTGGCCCAGCAGCCTCAGGGCAGCAGGGAGAGCAAGAGGCCCAACTTGCCCCTAGGGCGGCTCTGCCCCTTCCAACACAGGCGGCCAACCCAGCAGCTGCCTGACAGACTCTGGCTCCCCCAAGCTCTCTGCCGGTGCAGGGGACAGGAACAGACGTGGGCATGTGGTTCTGCCTTGGCCTGGGAGTGTGTTCCCCCTGCCTTGCCCCCAGGCTCAGGGGCAAGGGCCCGGAGAGAGCACCACCCCGAAGTGCTTTTCTCCCGGGCTTGGGAGCATTGTGCGAGCCTGGCGTGAACAGCGGGCGGGAGTGTTTGCAAACAGGACTTTGGAGGCAGCCGTGGAGGTCTTCCAGTGGGAGAGGGCCGGTTGTGCTCAGAGGCCTCACAGGCCAGGGGCAGGACCCAGCAGGTCCCCTGCCCCTGGCCAGCCTTGCCCAGACCTTCCTGGCCTCAGGGGGTACTGCCCCACCAAGGGGCAGGCTGCGGGGCCTGGGTCCAGACATGCCTGGGCGCCTCCCCAGGCTCATCCCCGCTGGTGCCTTTCCCCTGGGCATAGGCTTCGGTTGATGCCTCCTTGGAGAGGAGGTTGCTGGCAGGGGCTGTCTCCACACTGCAAGGTGCTGGAGCTCAGAGGGCCTCGTCAGCGGGAAGGGACCAGCAAGGGGCTGGATAGCCAAGACCTCTTTGGCCCAGCAGCCTCAGGGCAGCAGGGAGAGCAAGAGGCCCAACTTGCCCCTAGGTCGGCTCTGCCCCTTCCCACACAGGCAGCCAACCCAGCAGCTGCCTGACAGACTCTGGCTCCCCCGAGCTCTCTGCCGGTGCAGGGGTCAGGAACAGACGTGTGCATGTGGTTCTGCCTTGGTCTGGGAGTGTGGACCCACTGCCTGGACCCCAGGCTCAGGGGCAAGGTCCCGGAGAGAGCAACACCCCGAAGCGCTTTTCTCCTGGCCTTGGGAGCATTGTGCGTGCCTGGCGGGAACAGCGGGCGGGAGTGTTGGCAAACCGGCCTTTGGAGGCAGCCGGGGAGGTCTTCCAGTGGGAGAGGGCCGGTTGTGCTCAGAGGCCCCACAGGCCAGGGGCAGGACCCAGCAGGGACCCTGCCCCTGGCCAGCCTTGCCCAGACCTTCCTGGCCTCCGGGGGTACTGCCCCACCAAGGGGCAGGCTGCGGGGACTGGGTCCTGATATGCCCGTGCGCCTCCACTGGCTCATCCCCGCTGGTGCCTTTCCCCTGGGCCTAGGCCTCGGTTGAGGCCTCCTTGGAGAGGAGGTTGCTGGCAGGGGCTGTCTCCACACTGCAAGGTGCTGGAGCTCAGAGGGCCTCGTCAGAGGGAAGGGACCAGCAAGGGGCTGGATGCCCAAGACCTCTTTGGCCCAGCAGCCTCAGGGCAGCAGGGAGAGCAAGAGGCCCAACTTGCCCCTAGGTCGGCTCTGCCCCTTCCCACACAGGCGGCCCGCCCAGCAGCTGCCTGACAGACTCTGGCTCCCCCCAGCTCTCTGCCGGTGGAGGGGGCAGGAACAGACGTGTGCATGTTGTTGTGCCTTGGCCTGGGACTGTGGATCCCCTGCCTGGCCCCCAGGCTCAGGGGCAAGGGCCCGGAGAGACCAACACCCCGAAGCGCTTTTCTCCCGGGCTTGGGAGCATTGTGCGCGCCTGGCGGGAACAGTGGGCGGGAGTGCTTGCAAACCGGCCTTTGGAGGCAGCCGGGGAGGTCTTCCAGTGGGAAAGGGCCGGTTGTGCTCAGAGGCCCCACAGGCCAGGGGCAGGACCCAGCAGGGCCCCTGCCCCTGGCCAGCCTTACCCAGACCTTCCTGGCCTCCGGGGGTACTGCCCCACCAAGGGGCAGGCTGCGGGGACTGGGTCCAGACATGCTCGGGCGCCTCCCCTGGCTCATCCCCGCTGGTGCCTTTCCCCTGGGCCTAGGCCTCGGTTGAGGCCTCCTTGGAGAGGAGGATGCTGGCAGGGGCTGTCTCCACACTGCAAGGTGCTGGAGCTCAGAGGGCCTCGTCAGAGGGAAGGGACCAGTAAGGGGCTGGATGCCCAAGACGTCTTTGGCCCAGCAGCCTCAGGGCAGCAGGGAGAGCAAGAGGCCCAACTTGCCCCTAGGGCGGTTCTGCCCCTTCCCACACAGGCGGCCAAACCAGCAGCTGCCTGACAGACTCTGGCTCCCCCAAGCTCTCTGCCGGTGCAGGGGACAGGAACAGACGTGGGCATGTGGTTCTGCCTTGGCCTGGGAGTGTGTTCCCCATGCCTTGCCCCCAGGCTCAGGGGCAAGGGCCCGGAGAGAGCACCACCCCGAAGCGCTTTTCTCCCGGGCTTGGGAGCATTGTGCAAGTCTGGCGTGAACAGCGGGTGGGAGTGTTGGCAAACAGGACTTTGAAAGCAGCCGGGGAGGTCTTCCAGTGGGAGAGGGCCGGTTGTGCTCAGAGGCCCCACAGGCCAGGGGCAGGACCCAGCAGGTCCCCTGCCCCTGGCCAGCCTTGCCCAGACCTTCCTGGCCTCCGGGGGTACTGCCCCACCAAGGG
Organism: Dama dama; assembly: GCF_033118175.1. NCBI lineage: Eukaryota > Metazoa > Chordata > Mammalia > Artiodactyla > Cervidae > Dama > Dama dama. The sequence goes on from NW_026870962.1 coordinate 55,642, forward strand.
GCAGGCTGCGGGGACTCGGTCCAGACATGCCCGGGCGCCTCCCCAGGCTCATCCCCGCTGGTGCCTTTCCCCTGGTCCTACGTCTCGGTTGAGGCCTCCTTGGAGAGGAGGTTGCTGGCAGGGGCTGTCTCCACACTGCAAGGTGCTGGAGCTCAGAGGGCCTCGTCAGAGGGAAGGGACAAGCAAAGGGCTGGATGCCCAAGACCTCTTTGGCCCAGCAGCCTCAGGGCAGCAGGGAGAGCAAGAGGCCCAACTTGCCCCTAGGTCGGCTCTGCCCCTTCCCACAAAGGCGGCCAGCCCAGCAGCTGCCTGACAGACTCTGGCTCCCCCGAGCTCTCTGCCGGTGCAGGGCTCAGGAACAGACGTGTGCATGTGGTTCTGCCTTGGCCTGGGAGTGTGGACCCCCTGCCTGGCCCCCAGGCTCAGGGGCAAGGGCCCGGAGAGAGCACCACCCCGAAGCGCTTTTCTCCCGGGCTTGGGAGCATTGTGCGCGCTTGGTGGGAACAGTGGGCGGGAGTGCGTGCAAAACGGCCTTTGGAGGCAGCCGGGGAGGTCTTCCAGTGGGAGAGGGCCGGTTGTGCTCGGAGGCCCCAAAGGCCAGGGGCAGGACCCAGCAGGTCCCCTGCCCCTGGTCAGCCTTGCCCAGACCTTCCTGGCCTCCGGGGGTACTGCCCCACCAAGGGGCAGGCTGCGGGGACTGGGTCCAGACATGCCCGGGCGCCTCCCCAGGCTCATCCCCGCTGGTGCCTTTCCCCTGGGCCTAGGCCTCGGTTGAGGCCTCCTTGGAGAGGAGATTGCTGGCAGGTGCTGTCTCCACACTGCAAGGTGCTGGAGCTCAGAGGGCCTCGTCAGAGGGAAGGGACCAGCAAAGGGCTGGATGCCCAAGACGTCTTTGGCCCAGCAGCCTCAGGGCAGCAGGGAGAGCAAGAGGCCCAACTTGCCCCTAGGTCGGCTCTGCCCCTTCCCACACAGGCGGCCAGCCCAGCACCTGCCTGAGAGACTCTGGCTCCCCCGAGCTCTCTGCCGGTGCAGGGGACAGGAACAGACGTGGGCATGTGGTTCTGCCTTGGCCAGGGAGTGTGTTCCCCGTGCCTTGCCCCCAGGCTCAGGGGCAAGGGCCCGGAGAGAGAACCACCCCAATGCGCTTTTCTCACGGGCTTGGGAGCATTGTGCGAGCCTGGCGTGAACAGCGGGCGGGAGTGTTTGCAAACAGGACTTTGGAGGCAGCCGGGGAGGTCTTCCAGTGGGAGAGGGCCGGTTGTGCTCAGAGGCCCCACAGGCCAGGGGCAGGACCCAGCAGGGCCCCTGACCCTGGCCAGCCTTGCCCAGACCTTCCTGGCCTCCGGGGGTACTGCCCCACCAAGGGGCAGGCTGCGGGGACTGGGTCCAGACATGCCCGGGCGCCTCCCCAGGCTCATCCCCGCTGGTGCCTTTCCCCTGGGCCTAGGCCTCGGTTGAGGCCTCCTTGGAGAGGAGGTTGCTGGCAGGGGCTGTCTCCACACTGCAAGGTGCTGGAGATCAGAGGGCCTCGTCAGAGGGAAGGGACCAGCAAAGGGCTGGATGCCCAAGACCTCTTTGACCCAGCAGCCTCAGGGCAGCAGGGAGAGCAAGAGGCCCAACTTGCCCCTAGGTCGGCTCTGCCCCGTCCCACACAGGCGGCCAGCCCAGCAGCAGCCTGGCAGTCTCTGGCTCCCCCGAGCTCTCTGCCGGTGTAGGGGGCAGGAACAGACGTGTGCATGTCGTTCTGCCTTGGCCTGGGAGTGTGTTCCCCCTGCCTGGCCCCCAGGCTCAGGGGCAAGGGCCCGGTGAGAGCACCACCCCGAAGCACTTTTCTCCCGGGCTTGGGAGCATTGTGCGTGCCTGGCGGGAACAGCGGGCGGGAGTGCTTGCAAACCGGCCTTTCGAGGCAGACGGGGAGGTCTTCCAGCGGGAGAGTGCCGGTTGTGCTCAGACGCCCCACAGGCCAGGGGCAGGACCCAGCAGTGTCCCTGCCCCTGGCAGCCTTGCCCAGACCTTCCTGGCCTCCGGGGGTACTGCCCCACCAAGGGGCAGGCTGCGGGGACTGGGTCCAGACATGCCCGGGCGCCTCCCCAGGCTCATCCCCGCTGGTGCCTTTCCCCTGGGCCTAGGCCTCGGTTGAGGCCTCCTTGGAGAGGAGGTTGCTGGCAGGGGCTGTCTCCACACTGCAAGGTGCTGGAGCTCAGAGGGCCTCGTCAGAGGGAAGGGACCAGTAAGGGGCTGGATGCCCAAGACGTCTTTGGCCCAGCAGCCTCAGGGCAGCAGGGAGAGCAAGAGGCCCAACTTGCCCCTAGGGCGGCTCTGCCCCTTCCCACACAGGCGGCCAACCCAGCAGCTGCCTGACAGACTCTGGCTCCCCCAAGCTCTCTGCCGGTGCAGGGGACAGGAACAGACGTGGGCATGTGGTTCTGCCTTGGCCTGGGAGTGTGTTCCCCCTGCCTTGCCCCCAGGCTCAGGGGCAAGGGCCCGGAGAGAGCACCACCCCGAAGCGCTTTTCTCCCGGGCTTGGGAGCACTGTGCGAGCCTGGCGTGAACAGCGGGCGGGAGTGTTTGCAAACAGGACTTTGGAGGCAGCCGTGGAGGTCTTCCAGTGGGAGAGGGCCGGTTGTGCTCAGAGGCCTCACAGGCCAGGGGCAGGACCCAGCAGGTCCCCTGCCCCTGGCCAGCCTTGCCCAGACCTTCCTGGCCTCCGGGGGTACTGCCCCACCAAGGGGCAGGCTGCGGGGACTGGGTCCAGACATACCTGGGCGCCTCCCCAGGCTCATCCCCGCTGGTGCCTTTCCCCTGGGCATAGGCCTCGGTTGATGCCTCCTCGGAGAGGAGGTTGCTGGCAGGGGCTGTCTCCACACTGCAAGGTGCTGGAGCTCAGAGGGCCTCGTCAGCGGGAAGGGACCAGCAAGGGGCTGGATGCCCAAGACCTCTTTGGCCCAGCAGCCTCAGGGCAGCAGGGAGAGCAAGAGGCCCAACTTGCCCCTAGGTCGGCTCTGCCCCTTCCCACACAGGCAGCCAACCCAGCAGCTGCCTGACAGACTCTGGCTCCCCCGAGCTCTCTGCCGGTGCAGGGGTCAGGAACAGACGTGTGCATGTGGTTCTGCCTTGGCCTGGGAGTGTGTTCCCCATGCCTTGCCCCGAGGCTCAGGGGCAAGGGCCCGGAGAGAGCACCACCCCGAAGCACTTTTCTCCCGGGCTTGGGAGCATTGTGCAAGTCTGGCGTGAACAGCGGGTGGTAGTGTTGGCAAACAGGACTTTGGAGGCAGCCGGGGAGGTCTTCCAGTGGGAGAGGGCCGGTTGTGCTCAGAGGCCCCACAGGCCAGGGGCAGGACCCAGCAGGTCCCCTGCCCCTGGCCAGCCTTTCCCAGACCTTCCTGGCCTCCGGGGGTACTGCCCCACCAAGGGGCAGTCTGCGGGGACTGGGTCCAGACATGCCCGGGCGCCTCCCCAGGCTCATCCCCGCTGGTGCCTTTCCCCTGGTCCTAGGTCTCGGTTGAGGCCTCCTTGGAGAGGAGGTTGCTGGCAGGGGCTGTCTCCACACTGCAAGGTGCTGGAGCTCAGAGGGCCTCGTCAGAGGGAAGGGAAAAGCAAAGGGCTGGATGCCCAAGACCTCTTTGGCCCAGCAGCCTCAGGGCAGCAGGGAGAGCAAGAGGCCCAACTTGCCCCTAGGTCGGCTCTGCCCCTTCCCACAAAGGCGGCCAGCCCAGCAGCTGCCTGACAGACTCTGGCTCCCCCGAGCTCTCTGCCGGTGCAGGGGTCAGGAACAGACGTGTGCATGTGGTTCTGCCTTGCCCTGGGAGTGTGGACCCCCTGCCTGGCCCCCAGGCTCAGGGGCAAGGGCCCGGAGAGAGCACCACCCCGAAGCGCTTTTCTCCCGGGCTTGGGAGCATTGTGCGCGCTTGGTGGGAACAGTGGGCGGGAGTGCGTGCAAAACGGCCTTTGGAGGCAGCCGGGGAGGTCTTCCAGTGGGAGAGGGCCGGTTGTGCTCAGAGGCCCCACAGGCCAGGGGCAGGACCCAGCAGGTCCCCTGCCCCTGGTCAGCCTTGCCCAGACCTTCCTGGCCTCCGGGGGTACTGCCCCACCAAGGGGCAGGCTGCGGGGACTGGGTCCAGACATGCCCGGGCGCCTCCCCAGGCTCATCCCCGCTGGTGCCTTTCCCCTGGGCCTAGGCCTCGGTTGAGGCCTCCTTGGAGAGGAGATTGCTGGCAGGTGCTGTCTCCACACTGCAAGGTGCTGGAGCTCAGAGGGCCTCGTCAGAGGGAAGGGACCAGCAAGGGGCTGGATGCCCAAGACCTCTTTGGCCCAGCAGCCTCAGGGCAGCAGGGAGAGCAAGAGGCCCAACTTGCCCCTAGGTCGGCTCTGCCCCGTCCCACACAGGCAGCCAGCCCAGCAGCAGCCTGGCAGTCTCTGGCTCCCCCGAGCTCTCTGCTGGTGTAGGGGGCAGGAACAGACGTGTGCATGTCGTTCTGCTTTGGCCTGGGAGTGTGTTCCAACTACCTGGCCCCCAGGCTCAGGGGCAAGGGCCCGGAGAGAGCACCACCCCGAAGCGCTTTTCTCCCGGGCTTGGGAGCATTGTGCACGCCTGCTGGGAACAGTGGGCGGGAGCGCTTGTTAACCGGCCTTTGGAGGCAGCCGGGGAGGTCTTCCAGCGGGAGAGTGCCGGTTGTGCTCAGACGCCCCACAGGCCAGGGGCAGCCCCAGCAGTGTCCCTGCCCCTGGCAGCCTTGCCCAGACCTTCCTGGCCTCCGGGGGTACTGCCCCACCAAGGGGCAGGCTGCGGGGACTGGGTCCAGACATGCCCGTGCGCCTCCACTGGCTCATCACCGCTGGTGCCTTTCCCCTGGGCCTAGGCCTCGGTTGAGGCCTCCTTGGAGAGGAGGTTGCTGGCAGGGGCTGTCTCCACACTGCAAGGTGCTGGAGCTCAGAGGGCCTCGTCAGAGGGAAGGGACCAGCAAGGGGCTGGATGCCCAAGACCTCTTTGGCCCAGCAGCCTCAGGGCAGCAGGGAGAGCAAGAGGCCCAACTTGCCCCTAGGTCGGCTCTGCCCCTTCCCACACAGGCGGCCAGCCCAGCAGCTGCCTGACAGACTCTGGCTCCCCCGAGCTCTCTGCCGGTGCAGGGGTCAGGAACAGACGTGTGCATGTGGTTCTGCCTTGGTCTGGGAGTGTGGAACCACTGCCTGGCCCCCACACTCAGGGGCAAGGGCCCGGAGAGAGCAACACACCGAAGCGCTTTTCTCCCGGGCTTGGGAGAATTGTGCGTGCCTGGCGAGAACAGCGGGCGGGAGTGTTGGCAAACCGGCCTTTGGAGGCAGCCGGGGAGGTCTTCCAGTGGGAGAGGGCCGGTTGTGCTCAGAGGCCCCACAGGCAAGGGGCAGGACCCAGCAGGGCCCCTGACCCTGGCCAGCCTTGCCCAGACCTTCCTGGCCTCCGGGGGTACTGCCCCACCAAGGGGCAGGCTGCGGGGACTGGGTCCAGTCATGCCCGGGCGCCTCCCCAGGCTCATCCAAGCTGGTGCCTTTCCCCTGGGCCTAGGCCTCGGTTGAGGCCTCCTTGGAGAGGAGGTTGCTGGCCGGGGCTGTCTCCACACTGCAAGGTGCTGGAGCTCAGAGGGCCTCGTCAGAGGGAAGGGACCAGCAAGGGGCTGGATGGCCAAGACCTCTTTGGCCCAGCAGCCTCAGGGCAGCAGGGAGAGCAAGAGGCCCAACTTGCCCCTAGGTCGGCTCTGCCCCTTCCCACACAGGCGGCCAACCCAGCAGCTGCCTGACAGACTCTGGCTCCCCCGAGCTCTCTGCCGGTGCAGGGGGCAGATCAGACGTGTGCATGTGGTTCTGCCTTGGCCTGGGAGTGTGGACACCCTGCCTTGCCCCCAGGCTCAGGGGCAAGGGCCCGGAGAGAGCACCACCCGGAAGCGCTTTTCTCCCGGGCTTGGGAGCATTGTGCAGGCCTGCTGGGAACAGTGGGCGGGCGCGCTTGCAAACCGGCCTTTGGAGACAGCCGGGGAGGTCTTCCAGTGGGAGAGGGCCGGTTGTGCTCAGAGGCCCCACAGGCCCGGGGCAGGACGCAGCAGGGCCCCTGCCCCTGGCCAGCCTTGCCCAGACCTTCCTGGCCTCCGGGGGTACTGCCCCACCAAGGGGCAGGCTGCGGGGACTGGGTCCAGACATGCCCGGGCGCCTCCCCAGGCTCATCCCCGCTGGTGCCTTTCCCCTGGGCCTAGGCCTCGGTTGAGGCCTCCTTGGAGAGGAGGTTGCTGGCAGGGGCTGTCTCCACACTGCAAGGTGCTGGAGATCAGAGGGCCTCGTCAGAGGGAAGGGACGAGCAAAGGGATGGATGCCCAAGACCACTTTGACCCAGCAGCCTCAGGGCAGCAGGGAGAGCAAGAGGCCCAACTTGCCCCTAGGTCGGCTCTGCCCCGTCCCACACAGGCGGCCAGCCCAGCAGCAGCCTGGCAGTCTCTGGCTCCCCCGAGCTCTCTGCCGGTGTAGGGGGCAGGAACAGACGTGTGCATGTCATTCTGCCTTGGCCTGGGAGTGTTTTCCCCCTGCCTGGCCCCCAGGCTCAGGGGCAAGGGCCCGGTGAGAGCACCACCCCGAAGCGCTTTTCTCCCGGGCTTGGGAGCATTGTGCGTGCCTGGCAGGAACAGCGGGCGGGAGTGCTTGCAAACCGGCCTTTCGAGGCAGACGGGGAGGTCTTCCAGCGGGAGAGTGCCGGTTGTGCTCAGACGCCCCACAGGCCAGGGGCAGGACCCAGCAGTGTCCCTGCCCCTGGCAGCCTTGCCCAGACCTTCCTGGCCTCCGGGGGTACTGCCCCACCAAGGGGCAGGCTGCGGGGACTGGGTCCAGACATGCCCGGGCGCCTCCCCAGGCTCATCCCCGCTGGTGCCTTTCCCCTGGGCCTAGGCCTCGGTTGAGGCCTCCTTGGAGAGGAGGTTGCTGGCAGGGGCTGTCTCCACACTGCAAGGTGCTGGAGATCAGAGGGCCTCGTCAGAGGGAAGGGACCAGCAAAGGGCTGGATGCCCAAGACCTCTTTGACCCAGCAGCCTCAGGGCAGCAGGGAGAGCAAGAGGCCCAACTTGCCCCTAGGTCGGCTCTGCCCCTTCCCACACAGGCGGCCATCCCAGCAGCTGCCTGACAGACTCTGGCTCTCCCGAGCTCTCTGCCGGTGCAGGGGGCAGATCAGACGTGTGCATGTGGTTCTGCCTTGTCCTGGGAGTGTGGACACCCTGCCTTGCCCCCAGGCTCAGGGGCAAGGGCCCGGAGAGAGCACCACCCTGAAGCGCTTTTCTCCCGGGCTTGGGAGCATTGTGCACGCCTGCTGGGAACAGTGGGCGGGAGCGCTTGCAAACCGGCCTTTGGAGGCAGCCGGGGAGGTCTTCCAGTGGGAGAGGGCCGGTTGTGCTCAGAGGACCCACAGGCCAGGGGCAGGACGCAGCAGGGCCCCTGCCCCTGGCCAGCCTTGCCCAGACCTTCCTGGCCTCCGGGGGTACTGCCCCACCAAGGGGCAGGCTGCGGGGCCTGGGTCCAGACATGCCCGGGCGCCTCCCCAGGCTCATCCCCGCTGGTGCCTTTTCCCTGGGCCTAGGCCTCGGTTGAGGCCTCCTTGGAGAGGAGGTTGCTGGCAGGGGCTGTCTCCACACTGCAAGGTGCTGGAGCTCAGAGGGCCTCGTCAGAGGGAAGGGACCAGTAAGGGGCTGGATGCCCAAGACGTCTTTGGCCCAGCAGCCTCAGGGCAGCAGGGAGAGCAAGAGGCCCAACTTGCCCCTAGGGCGGCTCTGCCCCTTCCCACACAGGCGGCCAACCCAGCAGCTGCCTGACAGACTCTGGCTCCCCCAAGCTCTCTGCCGGTGCAGGGGACAGGAACAGACGTGGGCATGTGGTTCTGCCTTGGCCTGGGAGTGTGTTCCCCCTGCCTTGCCCCCAGGCTCAGGGGCAAGGGCCCGGAGAGAGCACCACCCCAATGCGCTTTTCTCCCGGGCTTGGGAGCATTGTGCGAGCCTGGCGTGAACAGCAGGCGGGAGTGTTTGCAAACAGGACTTTGGAGGCAGCCGTGGAGGTCTACCAGTGGGAGAGGGCCGGTTGTGCTCAGAGGCCTCACAGGCCAGGGGCAGGACCCAGCAGGTCCCCTGCCCCTGGCCAGCCTTGCCCAGACCTTCCTGGCCTCCGGGGGTACTGCCCCACCAAGGGGCAGGCTGCGGGGACTGGGTCCAGACATGCCTGGGCGCCTCCCCAGGCTCATCCCCGCTGGTGCCTTTCCCCTGGGCATAGGCCTCGGTTGATGCCTCCTTGGAGAGGAGGTTGCTGGCAGGGGCTGTCTCCACACTGCAAGGTGCTGGAGCTCAGAGGGCCTCGTCAGCGGGAAGGGACCAGCAAGGGGCTGGATGCCCAAGACCTCTTTGGCCCAGCAGCCTCAGGGCAGCAGGGAGAGCAAGAGGCCCAACTTGCCCCTAGGTCGGCTCTGCCCCTTCCCACACAGGCAGCCAACCCAGCAGCTGCCTGACAGACTCTGGCTCCCCCGAGCTCTCTGCCGGTGCAGGGGTCAGGAACAGACGTGTGCATGTGGTTCTGCCTTGGTCTGGGAGTGTGGACCCCCTTCCTGGCCCCCAGGCTCAGGGGCAAGGGCCCGGAGAGAGCACCACCCCGAAGCGCTTTTCTCCCGGGCTTGGGAGCATTGTGCGCGCTTGGTGGGAACAGTGGGCGGAGGTGCGTGCAAAACGGCCTTTGGAGGCAGCCGGGGAAGTCTTCCAAGGGCCTGTAGAGAGCACCACCCCGAAGCGCTTTTCTCCCGGGCTTGGGAGCATTGTGCGCAGGTGGCGGGAACAGAAGGCAGGAGTGCTTGAAAACCGGCCTTTGGAGGCACCCGGGGAGGTCTTCCAGGGCCCGGTGTGAGCACCACCCCAAAAAGCTTTTCTCCCGGGCTTGGGAGCATTGTGCGCGGCTGGTGGGAACAGCGGCCATGAGTGCTTGCAAACTGGCCATTGGAGGCAGCCGGGGAAGTCTTCCAAGGGCCCGGAGTGAGCACTACCCCAAAATGCTTTTCTCCCGGGCTTGGGAGCATTGTGCGTGGCTGGCGGGAACAGCAGGAAGGAGTCCTTGCAAACCGGCCTTTGGAGGCAGCCGGGGAGGTTTTCGAAGGGCCTGTAGAGAGCACCACCCCGAAGCGCTTTTCTCCCGGGCTTGGGAGCATTGTGCGCGGGTGGCGGGAACAGCAGGCAGGAGTGCTTGAAAACCGTCCTTTGGAGGCAGCCGGGGAGGTCTTCCAGGGCCCGGTGTGAGCACCACCCCAAAATGCTTTTCTCCCGGGCTTGGGAGCATTGTGCGTGGCTGGTGGGAACAGCGGGCGGGAGTGCTTGCAAACCGGCCTTTGGAGGCAGCCGGGGAGGTCTTCCAAGGGCCTTGAGAGAGCACCACCCAGAAGCGCTTTTCTCCCGGGCTTGGAACATTTGCGCGGATGGCAGGAACAGCGAGTGGGAGTGGTTCCAAACCGGCCTTTGGGGGCACCCCGGGAGGTCTTCCATGGGCACGGAGAGAACACCACCCCGAAGCGCTTTTCTCCGGGGTTTTGGAGGATTGTGCGTGGCTGGCGGGAACAGCGAGTGGGAGTGCTTGCAAACCGGCCTTTGGGGCCAGCCAGGGAGGTCCTCCATGGGCACGGAGAGAACACCACCCCGAAGCGCTTTTCTCCCGGGCTTGGGAGCATTGTGCGAGGCTGGCGGGAACAGCGGGCGGAAGTGCTTGCAAACCGGCCTTTGGAGGCAGCTTGGGAGGTCTTCCAAGGGCCCGGAGAGAGCACCATGCCGAAGCACTTTTCTCACGGAATTGGGAGCATTGTGCGTGCCTGGCGGGAACAGCGGGCAGGAGTGTTGGCAAAGTGGCCTTTGGAGGCAGCCGGGGAGGTCTTCCAGTGGGAGAGGGCCGGTTGTGCTCAGAGGCCCTACAGGCCAGGGACAGGACCCAGCAGGGCCCCTGCCCCTGGCCAGCCTTGCCCAGACCTTCCTGGCCTCCGGGGGTACTGCCCCACCAAGGGGCAGGCTGCGGGCCTGGGTCCAGTCATGCCCGGGCGCCTCCCCATGCTCATCCCTGCTGGTGCCTTTCCCCTGGGCCTAGGCCTCGGTTGAGGCCTCCTTGGAGAGGAGGTTGCTGGCAGGGGCTGTCTCCACACTGCAAGGTGCTGGAGCTCAGAGGGCCTCGTCAGAGGGAAGGGACCAGCAAGGGGCTGGATGCCCAAGACCTCTTTGGCCCAGCAGCCTCAGGGCAGCAGGGAGAGCAAGAGGCCCAACTTGCCCCTAGGTCGGCTCTGCCCCTTCCCACACAGGCGGCCAGCCCAGCAGCTGCCTGACAGACTCTGGCTCCCCCGAGCTCTCTGCCGGTGCAGGGGGTAGATCAGACGTGTGCATGTGGTTCTGTCTTGGCCTGGGAGTGTGTTCCCCCTGCCTGGCCCGCAGGCTTAGGGGCAAGGGCCCGGAGAGAGCACCACCCCGAAGCGCTTTTCTCCCGGGCTTGGGAGCATTGTGCGTGCCTAGCGGGAACAGCGGGCGGGAGTGCTTGCAAACCAGCCTTTGGAGGCAGACGGGGAGGTCTTCCAGCGGGAGAGTGCCGGTTGTGCTCAGACGTCCCACAGGCCAGGGGCAGGACCCAGCGCTGTCCCTGCCCCTGGCAGCCTTGCACAGACCTTCCTGGCCTCCGGGGGTACTGCCCCACCAAGGGGCAGGCTGCGGGGACTGGGTCCAGACATGCCCGGGCGCCTCCCCAGGCTCATCCCCGCTGGTGCCTTTCCCCTGGGCCTAGGCCTCGGTTGAGGCCTCATTGGAGCGGAGGTTGCTGGCAGGGGCTGTCTCCACACTGCAAGGTGCTGGAGCTCAGAGGGCCTCGTCAGAGGGAAGGGACCAGCAAGGGGCTGGATGCCCAAGACCTCTTTGGCCCAGCAGCCTCAGGGCAGCAGGGAGAGGAAGAGGCCCAACTTGCCCCTAGGTCGGCTCTGCCCCTTCCCACACAGGCGGCCAGCCCAGCAGCTGCCTGACAGACTCTGGCTCCCCCGAGCTCTCTGCCGGTGCAGGGGTCAGGAACAGACGTGTGCATGTGGTTCTGCCTTGGTCTGGGAGTGTGGACCCACTGCCTGGCCCCCAGGCTCAGGGGCAAGGGCCCGGAGAGAGCACCACCCCGAAGCGCTTTTCTCCCGGGCTTGGGTGCATTGTGCGAGCCTGGCGTGAACAGCGGGCGGGAGTCTTTGCAAACAGGACTTTGGAGGCAGCTGGGGAGGTCTTCCAGTGGGAGAGGGCCGGTTGTGCTCAGAGGCCTCACAGGCCAGGGGTAGGACCCAGCAGGTCCCCTGCCCCTGGCCAGCCTTGCCCAGACCTTCCTGGCCTCCGGGGGTACTGCCCCACCAAGGGGCAGGCTGCGGGGACTGGGTCCAGACATGTCCGTGCGCCTCCCCAGGATCATCCCCGCTGGTGCTTTTCCCCTGGGCGTAGGCCTCGGTTGAGGCCTCTTTGGAGAGGAGGTTGCTGGCAGGGGCTGTCTCCACACTGCAAGGTGCTGGAGCTCAGAGGGCCTCGTCAGAGGGAAGGGACCAGCAAAGGGCTGGATGCCCAAGACCTCTTTGACCCAACAGCCTCAGGGCAGCAGGGAGAGCAAGAGGCACAACTTGCCCCTAGGTCGGCTCTGCCCCTTCCCACACAGGCGGCCAGCCCAGCAGCTGCCTGACAGACTCTGGCTCCCCCGAGCTCTCTGCCGGTGTAGGGGGCAGGAACAGACGTGTGCATGTCGTTCTGCCTTGGCCTGGGAGTGTGTTCCAACTGCCTGGCCCCCAGGCTCAGGGGCAAGGGCCCGAGGAGAGCACCACCCCGAAGCGCTTTTCTCCCGGGCTTGGGAGCATTGTGCCTGCCTGGCGGGAACAGCGGGCGGGAGTGCTTGCAAACCGGCCTTTGGAGGCAGACGGGGAGGTCTTCCAGCGGGAGAGTGCCGGTTGTGCTCAGACGCCCCACAGGCCAGGGGCACGACCCAGTAGGGCCCCTGCCCCTCGCAGCCTTGCCCAGACCTTCCTGGCCTCCGGGGGTACTGCCCCACCAAGGGGCAGGCTTCGGGGACTGGGTCCAGACATGCCCTTGCGCCTCCACTGGCTCATCCCCGCTGGTGCCTTTCCCCTGGGCCTAGGCCTCGGTTGAGGCCTCCTTGGAGAGGAGGTTGCTGGCAGGGGCTGTCTCCACACTGCAAGGTGCTGGAGCTCAGAGGGCCTCGTCAGAGGGAAGGGACCAGTAAGGGGCTGGATGCCCAAGACGTCTTTGGCCCAGCAGCCTCAGGGCAGCAGGGAGAGGAAGAGGCCCAACTTGCCCCTAGGTCGGCTCTGCCCCTTCCCACACAGGCAGCCAACCCAGCAGCTGCCTGACAGACTCTGGCTCCCCCGAGCTCTCTGCCGGTGCAGGGGTCAGGAACAGACGTGTGCATGTGGTTCTGCCTTGGTCTGGGAGTGTGGACCCACTGCCTGGACCCCAGGCTCAGGGGCAAGGGCCCGGAGAGGGCAACACCCTGAAGCGCTTTTCTCCCGGGCTTGGGAGCATTGTGCGTGCCTGGCGGGAACAGCGGGCGGGAGTGCTTGCAAACCGGCCTTTCGAGGCAGCCGGGGAGGTCTTCCAGCGGGAGAGTGCCGGTTGTGCTCAGACGCCCCACAGGCCAGGGGCCGGACCCAGCAGTGTCCCTGCCCCTGGCAGCCTTGCCCAGACCTTCCTGGCCTCCGGGGGTACTACCCCACCAAGGGGCAGGCTGCGGGGACTGGGTCCAGACATGCCCGGGCGCCTCCCCAGGCTCATCCCCGCTGGTGCCTTTCCCCTGGGCCTAGGCCTCGGTTGAGGCCTCCTTGGAGAGGAGGTTGCTGGCAGGGGCTCTCTCCACACTGAAAGGTGCTGGAGCTCAGAGGGCCTCGTCAGAGGGAAGGGACCAGCAAGGGGCTGGATGCCCAAGACCTCTTTGGCCCAGCAGCCTCAGGGCAGCAGGGAGAGCAAGAGGCCCAACTTGCCCCTAGGTCGGCTCTGCCCCTTCCCACACAGGCGGCCAGCCCAGCAGCTGCCTGACAGACTCTGGCTCCCCCGAGCTCTCTGCCGGTGCAGGGGGCAGATCAGACGTGTGCATGTGGTTCTGCCTTGTCCTGGGAGTGTGGACACCCTGCCTTGCCCCCAGGCTCAGGGGCAAGGGCCCGGAGAGAGCACCACCCTGAAGCGCTTTTCTCCCGGGCTTGGGAGCATTGTGCACGCCTGCTGGGAACAGTGGGCGGGAGCGCTTGCAAACCGGCCTTGGAGGCAGCCGGGGAGGTCTTCCAGTGGGAGAGGGCCGGTTGTGCTCAGAGGCCCCACAGGCCAGGGGCAGGACGCAGCAGGGCCCCTGCCCCTGGCTAGCCTTGCCCAGACCTTCCTGGCCTCCGGGGGTACTGCCCCACTAAGGGGCAGGCTGCGGGGCCTGGGTCCAGAGATGCCCGGGCACCTCCCCAGGCTCATCCCCGCTGGTGCCTTTCCCCTGGGCCTAGGCCTCGGTTGAGGCCTCCTTGGAGAGGAGGTTGCTGGCAGGGGCTGTCTCCACACTGCAAGGTCCTGGAGCTCAGAGGGCCTCGTCAGCGGGAAGGGACCAGCAAGGGGCTGGATGCCCAAGACCTCTTTGGCCCAGCAGCCTCAGGGCAGCAGGGAGAGCAAGAGGCCCAACTTGCCCCTAGGTCGGCTCTGCCCCTTCCCACACAGGCAGCCAACCCAGCAGCTGCCTGACAGACTCTGGCTCCCCCCAGCTCTCTGCCGGTGGAGGGGGCAGGAACAGACGTGTGCATGTTGTTGTGCCTTGGCCTGGGACTGTGGATCCCCTGCCTGGCCCCCAGGCTCAGGGGCAAGGGCCCGGAGAGACCACCACCCCGAAGCGCTTTTCTCCCGGGCTTGGGAGCATTGTGCGCGCCTGGCGGGAACAGTGGGCGGGAGTGCTTGCAAACAGGACTTTGGAGGCAGCCGGGGAGGTCTTCCAGTGGGAGAGGGCCGGTTGTGCTCAGAGGCCCCACAGGCCAGGGGCAGGACCCAGCAGGGCCCCTGCCCCTGGCCAGCCTTGCCCAGACCTTCCTGGCCTCCGGGGGTACTGCCCCACCAAGGGGCAGGCTGCGGGGACAGGGTCCAGACATGCCCGGGCGCCTCCCCTGGCTCAACCCCGCTGGTGCCTTTCCCCTGGGCCTAGGCCTCGGTTGAGGTCTCCTTGGAGAGGAGATTGCTGGCAGGGGCTGTCTCCACACTGCAAGGTGCTGGAGCTCAGAGGGCCTCGTCAGAGGGAAGGGACCAGTAAGGGGCTGGATGCCCAAGACGTCTTTGGCCCTGCAGCCTCAGGGCAGCAGGGAGAGCAAGAGGCCCAACTTGCCCCTAGGTCGGCTCTGCCCCTTCCCACACAGGCGGCCAGCCCAGCACCTGCCTGAGAGACTCTGGCTCCCCCGAGCTCTCTGACGGTGCAGGGGAGAGGAACAGACGTGTGCATGTGTTTCTGCCTTGGTCTGGGAGTGTGTTCCCCCTGCCTTGCCCACTGGCTCAGGGGCAAGGGCCCGGAGAGAGCACCACCCCGAAGCGCTTTTCTCCCGGGCTTGGGAGCATTGTGCGTGCCTGGCGGGAAGAGCGGGCAGGAGTGTTGGCAAACTGGCCTTTGGAGGCAGCCGGGGAGGTCTTCCAGTGGGAGAGGGCCGGTTGTGCTCAGAGGCCCCACAGGCCATGGGGAGGACCCAGCAGGGCCCCTGCCCCTGGCCAGCCTTGCCCAGATCTTCCTGGCCTCCGGGGGTACTGCCCCACCAAGGGGCAGGCTGCGGGGACTGGGTCCAGACATGCCCGGGCGCCTCCCCAGGCTCATCCCCGCTGGTGCCTTTCCCCTGGGCCTAGGCCTCGGTTGAGGCCTCCTTGGAGAGGATGTTGCTGGCAGGGTCTGTCTCCACACTGCAAGGTGCTAGAGCTCAGAGGGCCTCGTCAGAGTGAAGGGACCAGCAAGGGGCTGGATGCCCAAGACCTATTTGGCCCAGCAGCCTCAGGGCAGCAGGGAGAGGAAGAGGCCCAACTTGCCCCTAGGTCGGCTCTGCCCCTTCCCACACAGGCGGCCAGCCCAGCAGCTGCCTGACAGACTCTGGCTCCCCCGAGCTCTCTGCCGGTGCAGGGGTCAGGAACAGACGTGTGCATGTGGTTCTGCCTTGGTCTGGGAGTGTGGACCAACTGCCTGGCCCCCAGGCTCAGGGGCAAGGGCCCGAGGAGAGCACCACCCCGAAGTGCTTTTCTCCCGGGCTTGGGAGCATTGTGCGTGCGTGGCGGGAACAGCGGGCGGGAGTGTTGGCAAACTGGCCTTTGGAGGCAGCCGGGGAGTTCTTCGAGTGGGAGAGGGCCTGTTGTGCTCAGAGGCCCCACAGGCCAGGGGCAGGACCCAGTAGGGCCCCTGCCCCTGGCCAGCCTTGCCCAGACCTTCCTGGCCTCCGGGGGTACTGCCCCACCAAGGGGCAGGCTGCGGGGACTGGGTCCTGTTATGCCCGTGCGCCTCCACTGGCTCATCCCCGCTGGTGCATTTCCCCTGTGCCTAGGCCTCGGTTGAGGCCTCCTTGGAGAGGAGGTTGCTGGCAGGGGCTGTCTCCACACTGCAAGGTGCTGGAGCTCAGAGGGCCTTGTCAGAGGGAAGGGACCAGCAAGGGGCTGGATGCCCAAGACCTCTTTGGCCCAGCAGCCTCAGGGCAGCAGGGAGAGCAAGAGGCCCAACTTGCCCCTAGGTCGGCTCTGCCCCTTCCCACACAGGCGGCCAGCCCAGCAGCTGCCTGACAGACTCTGGCTCCCCCGAGCTCTCTGCCGGTGCAGGGGGCAGATCAGACGTGTGCATGTGGTTCTGCCTTGGCCTGGGAGTGTGGACACCCTGCCTTGCCCCCAGGCTCAGGGGCAAGGGCCCGGAGAGAGCACCACCCCGAAGCGCTTTTCTCCCGGGCTTGCGAGCATTGTGCACGCCTGCTGGGAACAGTGGGCGGAAGCGCTTGTTAACCGGCCTTTGGAGGCGGCCGGGCAGGTCTTCCAGCGGGAGAGTGCCGGTTGTGCTCAGACGCCCCACAGGCCAGGGGCAGGACCCAGCAGTGTCCCTGCCCCTGGCAGCCTTGCCCAGACCTTCCGGGCCTCCGGGGGTACTGCCCCACCAAGGGGCAGGCTGCGGGGACTGGGTCCAGACATGCCCGTGCGCCTCCACTGGCTCATCCCCGCTGGTGCCTTTCCCCTGGGCCTAGGCCTCGGTTGAGGCCTCCTTGGAGAGGAGGTTGCTGGCAGGGGCTGTCTCCACACTGCAAGGTGCTGGAGCTCAGAGGGCCTCGTCAGAGGGAAGGGACCAGCAAGGGGCTGGATGCCCAAGACCTCTTTGGCCCAGCAGCCTCAGGGCAGCAGGGAGAGCAAGAGGCCCAACTTGCCCCTAGGTCGGCTCTGCCCCTTCCCACACAGGCGGCCAGCCCAGCAGCTGCCTGACAGACTCTGGCTCCCCCGAGCTCTCTGCCGGTGCAGGGGGCAGATCAGACGTGTGCATGTGGTTCTGCCTTGTCCTGGGAGTGTGGACACCCTGCCTTGCCCCCAGGCTCAGGGGCAAGGGCCCGGAGAGAGCACCACCCTGAAGCGCTTTTCTCCCGGGCTTGGGAGCATTGTGCACGCCTGCTGGGAACAGTGGGCGGGAGCGCTTGCAAACCGGCCTTGGAGGCAGCCGGGGAGGTCTTCCAGTGGGAGAGGGCCGGTTGTGCTCAGAGGCCCCACAGGCCAGGGGCAGGACGCAGCAGGGCCCCTGCCCCTGGCTAGCCTTGCCCAGACCTTCCTGGCCTCCGGGGGTACTGCCCCACTAAGGGGCAGGCTGCGGGGCCTGGGTCCAGAGATGCCGGGGCACCTCCCCAGGCTCATCCCCGCTGGTGCCTTTCCCCTGGGCCTAGGCCTCGGTTGAGGCCTCCTTGGAGAGGAGGTTGCTGGGAGGGGCTGTCTCCACACTGCAAGGTGCTGGAGCTCAGAGGGCCTCGTCAGCGGGAAGGGACCAGCAAGGGGCTGGATGCCCAAGACCTCTTTGGCCCAGCAGCCTCAGGGCAGCAGGGAGAGCAAGAGGCCCAACTTGCCCCTAGGTCGGCTCTGCCCCTTCCCACACAGGCAGCCAACCCAGCAGCTGCCTGACAGACTCTGGCTCCCCACAGCTCTCTGCCGGTGGAGGGGGCAGGAACAGACGTGTTCATGTTGTTGTGCCTTGGCCTGGGACTGTGGATCCCCTGCCTGGCCCCCAGGCTCAGGGGCAAGGGCCCGGAGAGACCACCACCCCGAAGCGCTTTTCTCCCGGGCTTGGGAGCATTGTGCGCGCCTGGCGGGAACAGTGGGCGGGAGTGCTTGCAAACAGGACTTTGGAGGCAGCCGGGGAGGTCTTCCAGTGGGAGAGGGCCGGTTGTGCTCAGAGGCCCCACAGGCCAGGGGCAGGACCCAGCAGGGCCCCTGCCCCTGGCCAGCCTTGCCCAGACCTTCCTGGCCTCCGGGGGTACTGCCCCACCAAGGGGCAGGCTGCGGGGACAGGGTCCAGACATGCCCGGGCGCCTCCCCTGGCTCAACCCCGCTGGTGCCTTTCCCCTGGGCCTAGGCCTCGGTTGAGGTCTCCTTGGAGAGGAGATTGCTGGCAGGGGCTGTCTCCACACTGCAAGGTGCTGGAGCTCAGAGGGCCTCGTCAGAGGGAAGGGACCAGTAAGGGGCTGGATGCCCAAGACGTCTTTGGCCCTGCAGCCTCAGGGCAGCAGGGAGAGCAAGAGGTCCAACTTGCCCCTAGGTCGGCTCTGCCCCTTCCCACACAGGCGGCCAGCCCAGCACCTGCCTGAGAGACTCTGGCTCCCCCGAGCTCTCTGACGGTGCAGGGGACAGGAACAGACGTGTGCATGTGTTTCTGCCTTGGTCTGGGAGTGTGTTCCCCCTGCCTTGCCCACTGGCTCAGGGGCAAGGGCCCGGAGAGAGCACCACCCCGAAGCGCTTTTCTCCCGGGCTTGGGAGCATTGTGCGTGCCTGGCGGGAAGAGCGGGCAGGAGTGTTGGCAAACTGGCCTTTGGAGGCAGCCGGGGAGGTCTTCCAGTGGGAGAGGGCCGGTTGTGCTCAGAGGCCCCACAGGCCATGGGGAGGACCCAGCAGGGCCCCTGCCCCTGGCCAGCCTTGCCCAGATCTTCCTGGCCTCCGGGGGTACTGCCCCACCAAGGGGCAGGCTGCGGGGACTGGGTCCAGACATGCCCGGGCGCCTCCCCAGGCTCATCCCCGCTGGTGCCTTTCCCCTGGGCCTAGGTCTCGGTTGAGGCCTCCTTGGAGAGGATGTTGCTGGCAGGGGCTGTCTCCACACTGCAAGGTGCTAGAGCTCAGAGGGCCTCGTCAGAGTGAAGGGACCAGCAAGGGGCTGGATGCCCAAGACCTATTTGGCCCAGCAGCCTCAGGGCAGCAGGGAGAGGAAGAGGCCCAACTTGCCCCTAGGTCGGCTCTGCCCCTTCCCACACAGGCGGCCAGCTCAGCAGCTGCCTGACAGACTCTGGCTCCCCCGAGCTCTCTGCCGGTGCAGGGGTCAGGAACAGACGTGTGCATGTGGTTCTGCCTTGGTCTGGGAGTGTGGACCAACTGCCTGGCCCCCAGGCTCAGGGGCAAGGGCCCGGAGAGAGCACCACCCCGAAGTGCTTTTCTCCCGGGCTTGGGAGCATTGTGCGTGCGTGGCGGGAACAGCGGGCGGGAGTGTTGGCAAACTGGCCTTTGGAGGCAGCCGGGGAGTTCTTCGAGTGGGAGAGGGCCGGTTGTGCTCAGAGGCCCCACAGGCCAGGGGCAGGACCCAGTAGGGCCCCTGCCCCTGGCCAGCCTTGCCCAGACCTTCCTGGCCTCCGGGGGTACTGCCCCACCAAGGGGCAGGCTGCGGGGACTGGGTCCAGACATGCCTGGGCGCCTCCCCAGGCTCATCCCCGCTGGTGCCTTTCCCCTGGGCATAGGCCTCGGTTGAGGCCTCCTTGGAGAGGAGGTTGCTGGCAGGGGCTGTCTCCACACTGCAAGGTGCTGGAGCTCAGAGGGCCTCGTCAGCGGGAAGGGACCAGCAAGGGGCTGGATGCCCAAGACCTCTTTGGCCCAGCAGCCTCAGGGCAGCAGGGAGAGCAAGAGGCCCAACTTGCCCCTAGGTCGCCTCTGCCCCTTCCCACACAGGCAGCCAACCCAGCAGCTGCCTGACAGTCTCTGGCTCCCCCCAGCTCTCTGCCGGTGGAGGGGGCAGGAACAGACGTGTGCATGTTGTTGTGCCTTGGCCTGGGACTGTGGATCCCCTGCCTGGCCCCCAGGCTCAGGGGCAAGGGCCCGGAGAGACCACCACCCCGAAGCGCATTTCTCCCGGGCTTGGGAGCATTGTGCGCGCCTGGCGGGAACAGTGGGCGGGAGTGCTTGCAAACCGGCCTTTGGAGGCAGCCGGGGAGGTCTTCCAGTGGGAGAGGGCCGGTTGTGCTCAGAGGACCCACAGGCCAGGGGCAGGACCCAGCAGGGCCCCTGCCCCTGGCCAGCCTTGCCCAGACCTTCCTGGCCTCCGGGGGTACTGCCCCACCAAGGGGCAGGCTGCGGGTCAGGGTCCAGACATGCCCGGGCGCCTCCCCTGGCTCAACCCCGCTGGTGCCTTTCCCCTGGGCCTAGGCCTCGGTTGAGGCCTCCTTGGAGAGGAGATTGCTGGCAGGGGCTGTCTCCACACTGCAAGGTGCTGGAGCTCAGAGGGCCTCGTCAGAGGGAAGGGACCAGTAAGGGGCTGGATGCCCAAGACGTCTTTGGCCCTGCAGCCTCAGGGCAGCAGAGAGAGCAAGAGGCCCAACTTGCCCCTAGGTCGGCTCTGCCCCTTCCCACACAGGCGGCCAGCCCAGCACCTGCCTGAGAGACTCTGGCTCCCCCGAGCTCTCTGCCGGTGCAGGGGACAGGAACAGACGTGTGCATGTGTTTCTGCCTTGGTCTGGGAGTGTGTTCCCCCTGCCTTGCCCACAGGCTCAGGGGCAAGGGCCCGGAGAGAGCACCACCCCGAAGCGCTTTTCTCCCGGGCTTGGGAGCATTGTGCGTGCCTGGCGGGAAGAGCGGGCAGGAGTGTTGGCAAACTGGCCTTTGGAGGCAGCCGGGGAGGTCTTCCAGTGGGAGAGGGCCGGTTGTGCTCAGAGGCCCCACAGGCCATGGGGAGGACCCAGCAGGGCCCCTGCCCCTGGCCAGCCTTGCCCAGATCTTCCTGGCCTCCGGGGGTACTGCCCCACCAAGGGGCAGGCTGCGGGGACTGGGTCCAGACATGCCCGGGCGCCTCCCCAGGCTCATCCCCGCTGGTGCCTTTCCCCTGGGCCTAGGCCTCGGTTGAGGCCTCCTTGGAGAGGATGTTGCTGGCAGGGGCTGTCTCCACACTGCAAGGTGCTGGAGCTCAGAGGGCCTCGTCAGAGGGAAGGGACCAGCAAGGGGCTGGATGCCCAAGACCTCTTTGGCCCAGCAGCCTCAGGGCAGCAGGGAGAGGAAGAGGCCCAACTTGCCCCTAGGCCGGCTCTGCCCCTTCCCACACAGGCGGCCAGCCCAGCAGCTGCCTGACAGACTCTGGCTCCCCCGAGCTCTCTGCCGGTGCAGGGGTCAGGAACAGACGTGTGCATGTGGTTCTGCCTTGGTCTGGGAGTGTGGACCAACTGCCTGGCCCCCAGGCTCAGGGGCAAGGGCCCGAGGAGAGCACCACCCCGAAGTGCTTTTCTCCCGGGCTTGGGAGCATTGTGCGTGCGTGGCGGGAACAGCGGGCGGGAGTGTTGGCAAACTGGCCTTTGGAGGCAGCTGGGGAGTTCTTCCAGTGGGAGAGGGCCGGTTGTGCTCAGAGGCCCCACAGGCCAGGGGCAGGACCCAGCAGGGCCCTTGCCCCTTGTCAGCCTTGCCCAGACCTTCCTGGCCTCCGGGGGTACTGCCCCACCAAGGGGCAGGCTGCGGGGACTGGGTCCAGACATGCCCGGGCGCCTCCCCAGGCTCATCCCCGCTGGTGCCTTTCCCCTGGGCCTAGGCCTCGGTTGAGGCCTCCTTGGAGAGGAGGTTGCTGGCAGGGGCTGTCTCCACACTGCAAGGTGCTGGAGCTCAGAGGGCCTCGTCAGAGGGAAGGGACCAGCAAGGGGCTGGATGCCCAAGACCTCTTTGGCCCAGCAGCTTCAGGGCAGCAGGGAGAGCAAGCGGCCCAACTTGCCCCTAGGTCGGCTCTGCCACTTCCCACACAGGCGGCCAGCCCAGCAGCTGCCTGACAGACTCTGGCTCCCCCGAGCTCTCTGCCGGTGCAGGGGGCAGGTCAGACGTGTGCATGTGGTTCTGCCTTGGCCTGGGAGTGTGGACACCCTGCCTTGCCCCCAGGCTCAGGGGCAAGGGCCCAGAGAGAGCACCACCCTGAAGCGCTTTTCTTCCGGGCTTAGGAGCATTGTGCACGCCTGCTGGGAACAGTGGGCGGGATCGCTTGCAAACCGGCCTTTGGAGGCAGCCGGGGAGGTCTTCCAGTGGGAGAGGGCCAGTTGTGCTCAGAGGCCCCACAGGCCAGGGGCAGGACGCAGCAGGGCCCCTGCCCCTGGCCAGCCTTGCCCAGACCTTCCTGGCCTCCGGGGGTACTGCCCCACCAAGGGGCAGGCTGCGGGGACTGGGTCCAGACATGCTCTGGCGCCTCCCCTGGCTCATCCCCGCTGGTGTCTTTCCCCTGGGCCTAGGCCTCGGTTGAGGCCTCCTTGGAGAGGAGGTTGCTGGCAGGGGCTGTCTCCACACTGCAAGGTGCTGGAGATCAGAGGGCCTCGTCAGAGGGAAGGGACCAGTAAGGGGCTGGATGCCCAAGACGTCTTTGGCCCAGCAGCCTCAGGGCAGCAGGGAGAGCAAGAGGCCCAACTTGCCCCTAGGGCGGCTCTGCCCCTTCCCACACAGGCGGCCAACCCAGCAGCTGCCTGACAGACTCTGGCTCCCCCAAGCTCTCTGCCGGTGCAGGAGACAGGAACAGACGTGGGCATGTGGTTCTGCCTTGGCCTGGGAGTGTGTTCCCCATGCCTTGCCCCCAGGCTCAGGGGCAATGGCCCGGAGAGAGCACCACCCCGAAGCGCTTTTCTCCCGGGCTTGGGAGCATTGTGCAAGTCTGGCGTGAACAGCGGGTGGGAGTGTTGGCAAACAGGACTTTGGAGGCAGCCGGGGAGGTCTTCCAGTGGGAGAGGGCCGGTTGTGCTCAGAGGCCCCACAGGCCAGGGGCAGGACCCAGCAGGTCCCCTGCCCCTGGCCAGCCTTTCCCAGACCTTCCTGGCCTCCGGGGGTACTGCCCCACCAAGGGGCAGGCTGCGGGGACTGGGTCCAGACATGCCCGGGCGCCTCCCCATGCTCATCCCCGCTGGTGCCTTTCCCCTGGTCCTAGGTCTCGGTTGAGGCCTCCTTGGAGAGGAGGTTGCTGGCAGGGGCTGTCTCCACACTGCAAGGTGCTGGAGCTCAGAGGGCCTCGTCAGAGGGAAGGGACAAGCAAAGGGCTGGATGCCCAAGACCTCTTTGGCCCAGCAGCCTCAGGGCAGCAGGGAGAGCAAGAGGCCCAACTTGCCCCTAGGTCGGCTCTGCCCCTTCCCACAAAGGCGGCCAGCCCAGCAGCTGCCTGACAGACTCTGGCTCCCCCGAGCTCTCTGCCGGTGCAGGGGTCAGGAACAGACGTGTGCATGTGGTTCTGCCTTGGCCTGGGAGTGTGGACCCCTGCCTGGCCCCCAGTCTCAGGGGCAAGGGCCCGGAGAGAGCACCACCCCGAAGCGCTTTTCTCCCGGGATGGGAGCATTGTGCGCGCTTGGTGGGAACAGTGGGCGGGAGTGCGTGCAAAACGGCCTTTGGAGGCAGCCGGGGAGGTCTTCCAGTGGGAGAGGGCCGGTTGTGCTCAGAGGCCCCACAGGCCAGGGGCAGGACCCAGCAGGTCCCCTGCCCCTGGTCAGCCTTGCCCAGACCTTCCTGGCCTCCAGGGGTACTGCCCCACCAAGGGGCAGGCTGCGGGGACTGGGTCCAGACATGCCCGGGCGCCTCTCCAGGCTCATCCCCGCTGCTGCCTTTCCCCTGGGCCTAGGCCTCGGTTGAGGCCTCCTTGGAGAGGAGATTGCTGGCAGGGGCTGTCTCCACACTGCAAGGTCTGGAGCTCAGAGGGCCTCGTCAGAGGGAAGGGACCAGCAAAGGGCTGGATGCCCAAGACGTCTTTGGCCCAGCAGCCTCAGGGCAGCAGGGAGAGCAAGAGGCCCAACTTGCCCCTAGGTCGGCTCTGCCCCTTCCCACACAGGCGGCCAGCCCAGCACCTGCCTGAGAGACTCTGGCTCCCCCGAGCTCTCTGCCGGTGTAGGGGGCAGGAACAGACGTGTTCATGTCGTTCTGTCTTGGCCTGGGAGTGTGTTCCCCCTGCCTGGCCCGCAGGCTTAGGGGCAAGGGCCCGGAGAGAGCACTACCCCGAAGCGCTTTTCTACCGGGCTTGGGAGCATTGTGCGTGCCTGGCGGGAACAGCGGGCGGGAGTGCTTGCAAACCGGCCTTTCGATGCAGACGGGGAGGTCTTCCAGCGGGAGAGTGCCGGTTGTGCTCAGACGTCCCACAGGCCAGGGGCAGGACCCAGCGCTGTCCCTGCCCCTGGCAGCCTTGCACAGACCTTCCTGGCCTCCGGGGGTACTGCCCCACCAAGGGGCAGGCTGCGGGGACTGGGTCCAGACATGCCCGGGCGCCTCCCCAGGCTCATCCCCGCTGGTGCCTTTCCCCTGGGCCTAGGCCTCGGTTGAGGCCTCCTTGGAGAGGAGGTTGCTGGCAGGGGCTGTCTCCACACTGCAAGGTGCTGGAGCTCAGAGGGCCTCGTCAGAGGGAAGGGACCAGCAAGGGGCTGGATGGCCAAGACCTCTTTGGCCCAGCAGCCTCAGGGCAGCAGGGAGAGCAAGAGGCCCAACTTGCCCCTAGGTCGGCTCTGCCCCTTCCCACACAGGCGGCCAGCCCAGCAGCTGCCTGACAGACTCTGGCTCCCCCGAGCTCTCTGCCGGTGCAGGGGTCAGGAACAGACGTGTGCATGTGGTTCTGCCTTGGTCTGGGAGTGTGGACCAACTGCCTGGCCCCCAGGCTCAGGGGCAAGGGCCCGAGGAGAGCACCACCCCGAAGTGCTTTTCTCCCGGGCTTGGGAGCATTGTGCGTGCCTGGCGGGAACATCGGGCGGGAGTGTTGGCAAACTGGCCTTTGGAGGCAGCCGGGGAGGTCTTCCAGTGGGAGAGGGCCGGTTGTGCTCAGAGGCCCCACAGGCCAGGGGCAGGACCCAGCAGGTCCCCTGCCCCTGGCCAGCCTTTCCCAGACCTTCCTGGCCTCCGGGGGTACTGCCCCACCAAGGGGCAGGCTGCGGGGACTGGGTCCAGACATGCCTGGTCGCCTCCCCAGGCTCATCCCCGCTGGTGCCTTTCCCCTGGTCCTAGGTCTCGGTTGAGGCCTCCTTGGAGAGGAGGTTGCTGGCAGGGGCTGTCTCCACACTGCAAGGTGCTGGAGCTCAGAGGGCCTCGTCAGAGGGAAGGGACAAGCAAAGGGCTGGATGCCCAAGACCTCTTTGGCCCAGCAGCCTCAGGGCAGCAGGGAGAGCAAGAGGCCCAAGTTGCCCCTAGGTCGGCTCTGCCCCTTCCCACAAAGGCGGCCAGCCCAGCAGCTGCCTGACAGACTCTGGCTCCCCCGAGCTCTCTGCCGGTGCAGGGGTCAGGAACAGACGTGTGCATGTGGTTCTGCCTTGGCCTGGGAGTGTGGACCCCCTGCCTGGCCCCCAGTCTCAGGGGCAAGGGCCCGGAGAGAGCACCACCCCGAAGCGCTTGTCTCCCGGGATGGGAGCATTGTGCGCGCTTGGTGGGAACAGTGGGCGGGAGTGCGTGCAAAACGGCCTTTGGAGGCAGCCGGGGAGGTCTTCCAGTGGGAGAGGGCCGGTTGTGCTCAGAGGCCCCACAGGCCAGGGGCAGGACCCAGCAGGTCCCCTGCCCCTGGTCAGCCTTGCCCAGACCTTCCTGGCCTCCAGGGGTACTGCCCCACCAAGGGGCAGGCTGCGGGGACTGGGTCCAGACATGCCCGGGCGCCTCCCCAGGCTCATCCCCGCTGGTGCCTTTCCCCTGGGCCTAGGCCTCGGTTGAGGCCTCCTTGGAGAGGAGATTGCTGGCAGGTGCTGTCTCCACACTGCAAGGTGCTGGAGCTCAGAGGGCCTCGTCAGAGGGAAGGGACCAGCAAAGGGCTGGATGCCCAAGACGTCTTTGGCCCAGCAACCTCAGGGCAGCAGGGAGAGCAAGAGGCCCAACTTGCCCCTAGGTCGGCTCTGCCCCTTCCCACACAGGCGGCCAGCCCAGCACCTGCCTGAGAGACTCTGGCTCCCCCGAGCTCTCTGCCGGTGTAGGGGGCAGGAACAGACGTGTTCATGTCGTTCTGTCATGGCCTGGGAGTGTGTTCCCCCTGCCTGGCCTGCAGGCTTAGGGGCAAGGGCCCGGAGAGAGCACCACCCCGAAGCGCTTTTATACCGGGCTTGGGAGCATTGTGCGTGCCTGGCGGGAACAGTGGGCGGGAGTGCTTGCAAACCGGCCTTTCGAGGCAGACGGGGAGGTCTTCCAGCGGGAGAGTGCCGGTTGTGCTCAGACGTCCCACAGGCCAGGGGCAGGACCCAGCACTGTCCCTGCCCCTGGCAGCCTTGCCCAGACCTTCCTGGCCTCCGGGGGTACTGCCCCACCAAGGGGCAGGCTGCGGGGACTGGGTCCAGACATGCCCAGGCGCCTCCCCAGGCTCATCCCCGCTGGTGCCTTTCCCCTGGGCCTAGGCCTCGGTTGAGGCCTCATTGGAGAGGAGGTTGCTGGCAGGGGCTGTCTCCACACTGCAAGGTGCTGGAGCTCAGAGGGCCTCGTCAGAGGGAAGGGACCAGGAAGGGGCTGGATGCCCAAGACCTCTTTGGCCCAGCAGCCTCAGGGCAGCAGGGAGAGGAAGAGGCCCAACTTGCCCCTAGGTCGGCTCTGCCCCTTCCCACACAGGCGGACAGCCCAGCACCTGCCTGACAGACTCTGGCTCCCCCGAGCTCTCTGCTGGTGCAGGGGTCAGGAACAGACGTGTGCATGTGGTTCTACCTTGGTCTGGGAGTGTGGACCCACTGCCTGGCTCCCAGGCTCAGGGGCAAGGGCCCGGAGAGAGCACCACCCCGAAGCGCTTTTCTCCCGGGCTTGGGAGCATTGTGCGAGCCTGGCGTGAACAGCGGGCGGGAGTGTTTGCAAAGAGGACTTTGGAGGCAGCCGGGGAGGTCTTCCAGTGGGAGAGGGCCGGTTGTGCTCAGAGGCCTCACAGGCCAGGGGCAGGACCCAGCAGGGCCCCTGCCCCTGGCCAGCCTTGCCCAGACCTTCCTGGCCTCCGGGGGTACTGCCCCACCAAGGGGCAGGCTGCGGGGACTGGGTCCAGACATGTCCGTGCGCCTCCCCAGGATCATCCCCGCTGGTGCTTTTCCCCTGGGCGTAGGCCTCGGTTGAGGCCTCTTTGGAGAGGAGGTTGCTGGCAGGGGCTGTCTCCACACTGCAAGGTGCTGGAGCTCAGAGGGCCTCGTCAGAGGGAAGGCACCAGCAAAGGGCTGGATGCCCAAGACCTCTTTGACCCAGCAGCCTCAGGGCAGCAGGGAGAGCAAGAGGCCCAACTTGCCCCTAGGTCGGCTCTGCCCCGTCCCACACAGGCAGCCAGCCCAGCAGCAGCCTGGCAGTCTCTGGCTCCCCCGAGCTCTCTGCCGGTTTAGGGGGCAGGAACAGACGTGTGCATGTCGTTCTGCCTTGGCCTGGGAGTGTGTTCCAACTGCCTGGCCCCCAGGCTCAGGGGCAAGGGCCCGAGGAGAGCACCACCCCGAAGCGCTTTTCTCCCGGGCTTGGGAGCATTGTGCCTGCCTGGCGGGAACAGCGGGCGGGAGTGCTTGCAAACCGGCCTTTGGAGGCAGACGGGGAGGTCTTCCAGCGGGAGAGTGCCGGTTGTGCTCATACGCCCCACAGGCCAGTGGCACGACCCAGCAGGGCCCCTGCCCCTCGCAGCCTTGCCCAGACCTTCCTGGCCTCCGGGGGTACTGCCCCACCAAGGGGCAGGCTGCGGGGACTGGGTCCAGACATGCCCTTGCGCCTCCACTGGCTCATCCCCGCTGGTGCCTTTCCCCTGGGCCTAGGCCTCGGTTGAGGCCTCCTTGGAGAGGAGGTTGCTAGCAGGGGCTGTCTCCACACTGCAAGGTGCTGGAGCTCAGAGGGCCTCGTCAGAGGGAAGGGACCAGTAAGGGGCTGGATGCCCAAGACGTCTTTGGCCCAGCAGCCTCAGGGCAGCAGGGAGAGGAAGAGGCCCAACTTGCCACTAGGTCGGCTCTGCCCCTTCCCACACAGGCAGCCAACCCAGCAGCTGCCTGACAGACTCTGGCTCCCCCGAGCTCTCTGCCGGTGCAGGGGTCAGGAACAGACGAGTGCATGTGGTTCTGCCTTGGTCTGGGAGTGTGGACCCACTGCCTGGACCCCAGGCTCAGGGGCAAGGGTCCGGAGAGGGCAACACCCCGAAGCGCTTTTCTCCCGGGCTTGGGAGCATTGTGCGTGCCTGGCGGGAACAGCGGGCGGGAGTGTTGGCAAACCGGCCTTTGGAGGCAGCCGGGGAGGTCTTCCAGTGGGAGAGGGCCGGTTGTGCTCAGAGGCCCCACAGCCCAGGGGCAGGACCCAGCAGGGCCCCTGCCCCTGGCCAGCCTTGCCCAGACCTTCCTGGCCTCCGGGGGTACTGCCCCAACAAGGGGCAGGCTGCGGGGACTGGGTCCAGACATGCCCGTGCGCCTCCACTGGCTCATCCCCGCTCGTGCCTTTCCCCTGGGCCTAGGCCTCGGTTGAGGCCTCCTTGGAGAGGAGGTTGCTGGCAGGGGCTGTCTCCACACTGCAAGGTGCTGGAGCTCAGAGGGCCTCGTCAGAGGGAAGGGACCAGCAAGGGGCTGGATGCCCAAGACCTCTTTGGCCCAGCAGCCTCAGGGCAGCAGGGAGAGCAAGAGGCCCAACTTGCCCCTAGGTCGGCTCTGCCCCTTCCCACACAGGCGGCCAGCCCAGCAGCTGCCTGACAGACTCTGGCTCCCCCCAGCTCTCTGCCGGTGGAGGGGGCAGGAACAGACGTGTGCATGTGGTTCTGCCTTGGCCTGGGACTGTGGATCCCCTGCCTGGCCCCCAGGCTCAGGGGCAGGGGCCTGGAGAGACCACCACCCCGAAGCGCTTTTCTCCCGGGCTTGGGAGCATTGTGCGCGCCTGGCGGGAACAGTGGGCGGGAGGGCTTGCAAACCGGCCTTTGGAGGCAGCCGGGGAGGTCTTCCAGTGGGCAAGGGCCGGTTGTGCTCAGAGGCCCCACAGGCCAGGGGCAGGACCCAGCAGGGCCCCTGCCCCTGGCCAGCCTTGCCCAGACCTTCCTGGCCTCCGGGGGTACTGCCCCACCAAGGGGCAGGCTGCGGGGACTGGGTCCAGACATGCCCGGGCGCCTCCCCTGGCTCAACCCCGCTGGTGCCTTTTCCCTGGGCCTAGGTCTCGGTTGAGGCCTCCTTGGAGAGGAGATTGCTGGCAGGTGCTGTCTCCACACTGCAAGGTGCTGGAGCTCAGAGGGCCTCGTCAGAGGGAAGGGACAAGCAAGGGGCTGGATGCCCAAGACCTCTTTGGCCCAGCAGCCTTAGGGCAGCAGGGAGAGGAAGAGGCCCAACTTGCCCCTAGGTCGGCTCTGCCCCTTCCCACACAGGCGGCCAGCCCAGCAGCTGCCTGACAGACTCTGGCTCCCCCGAGCTCTCTGCCGGTGCAGGGGTCAGGAACAGACGTGTGCATGTGGTTCTGCCTTGGTCTGGGAGTGTGGAACCACTGCCTGGCCCCCAGGCTCAGGGGCAAGGGCCCGGAGAGAGCAACACACCGAAGCGCTTTTCTCCCGGGCTTGGGAGAATTGTGCGTGCCTGGCGAGAACAGCGGGCGGGAGTGTTGGCAAACCGGCCTTTGGAGGCAGCCGGGGAGGTCTTCCAGTGGGAGAGGGCCGGTTGTGCTCAGAGGCCCCACAGGCCAGGGGCAGGACCCAGCAGGGCCCCTGCCCCTGGCCAGCCTTGCCCAGACCTTCCTGGCCTCCGGGGGTACTGCCCCACCAAGGGGCAGGCTGCGGGCCTGGGTCCAGTCATGCCCGGGCGCCTCCCCAGGCTCATCCCCGCTGGTGCCTTTCCCCTGGGCCTAGGCCTCGGTTGAGGTCTCCTTGGAGAGGAGGTTGCTGGCAGGGGCTGTCTCCACACTGCAAGGTGCTGGAGCTCAGAGGGCCTCGTCAGAGGGAAGGGACCAGCAAGGGGCTGGATGCCCAAGACCTCTTTGGCCCAGCAGCCTCAGGGCAGCAGGGAGAGCAAGAGGCCCAACTTGCCCCTAGGTCGGCTCTGCCCCTTCCCACACAGGCGGCAAGCCCAGCAGCTGCCTGACAGACTCTGGCTCCCCCGAGCTCTCTGCCGGTGCAGGGCGCAGATCAGACGTGTGCATGTGGTTCTGCCTTGGCCTGGGAGTGTGGACACCCTGCCTTGCCCCCAGGCTCAGGGGCAAGGGCCCAGAGAGAGCACCACCCTGAAGCGCTTTTCTCCCGGGCTTGGGAGCATTGTCCACGCCTGCTGGGAACAGTGGGCGGGAGCGCTTGCAAACCGGCCTTTGGAGGCAGCCTGGGAGGTCTTCCAGTGGGAGAGGGCCGGTTGGGCTCAGAGGCCCCACAGGCCAGGGGCAGGACCCAGCAGGGCCCCTGCCCCTGGCCAGCCTTGCCCAGACCTTCCTGGCCTCCGGGGGTACTGCCCCACCAAGGGGCAGGCTGCGGTGACTGGGTCCAGACATGTCCGTGCGCCTCCCCAGGATCATCCCCGCTGGTGCCTTTCCCCTGGGCGTAGGCCTCGGTTGAGGCCTCTTTGGAGAGGAGGTTGCTGGCAGGGGCTGTCTCCACACTGCAAGGTGCTGGAGCTCAGAGGGCCTCGTCAGAGGGAAGGGACCAGCAAAGGGCTGGATGCCCAAGACCTCTTTGACCCAGCAGCCTCATGGCAGCAGGGAGAGCAAGAGGCCCAACTTGCCCCTAGGTCGGCTCTGCCCCGTCCCAGACAGGCAGCCAGCCCAGCAGCAGCCTGGCAGTCTCTGGCTCCCCCGATCTCTCTGCCGGTGTAGGGGGCAGGAACAGACGTGTGCATGTCGTTCTGCCTTGGCCTGGGAGTGTGTTCCCCCTGCCTGTCCCCCAGGCTCAGGGGCAAGGGTCCGGAGAGAGCACCACCCCGAAGCGCTTTTCTCTCGGGCTTGGTAGCATTGTGCGTGCCTGGCGGGAACAGCGGGCGGGAGTGCTTGCAAACCGGCCTTTGGAGGCAGCCAGGGAGGTCTTCCAGCGGGAGGGTGCCGGTTGTGCTCAGACGCCCCACAGGCCAGGGGCAGGACCCAGCAGTGTCCCTGCCCCTGGCAGCCTTGCCCAGACCCTCCTGGCCTCCGGGGTTACTATCCCACCAAGGGGCAGGCTGCGGGGACTGGGTCCAGACATGCCCGGGCGCCTCCCCAGGCTCATCCCCGCTGGTGCCTTTCCCCTGGTCCTAGGCCTCGGTTGAGGCCTCCTTGGAGAGGAGGTTGCTGGCAGGGGCTGTTTTCACACTGCAAGGTGCTGGAGCTCAGAGGGCCTCGTCAGCGGGAAGGGACCAGAAAGGGGCTGGATGCCCAAGACCTCTTTGGCCCAGCAGCCTCAGGGCAGCAGGGAGAGGAAGAGGCCCAACTTGCCCCTAGGTCGGCTCTGCCCCTTCCCACACAGGCAGCCAACCCAGCAGCTGCCTGACAGACTCTGGCTCCCCCGAGCGCTCTGCCGGTGCAGGGGTCAGGAACAGACGTGTGCATGTGGTTCTGCCTTGGTCTGGGAGTGTGGACACACTGCCTGGACCCCAGGCTCAGGGGCAAGGGCCCGGAGAGAGCAACACCCCGAAGCGCTTTTCTACCGGGCTTGGGAGCATTGTGCGTGCCTGGCGGGAACAGCGGGCGGGAGTGTTGGCAAACCGGCCTTTGGAGGCAGCCGGGGAGGTCTTCCAGTGGGAGAGGGCCGGTTGTGCTCAGAGGCCCCACAGGCCAGGGGCAGGACCCAGCAGGGCCCCTGCCCCTGGTCAGCCTTGCCCAGACCTTCCTGGCCTCCGGGGGTACTGCCCCACCAAGGGGCAGGCTGCGGGGACTGGGTCCAGACATGCCCGTGCGCCTCCACTGGCTCATCCCCGCTGGTGCCTTTCCCCTGGGCCTAGGCCTCGGTTGAGGCCTCCTTGGAGAGGAGGTTGCTGGCAGGGGCTGTCTCCACACTGCAAGGTGCTGGAGCTCAGAGGGCCTCGTCAGAGGGAAGGGACCAGCAAGGGGCTGGATGCCCAAGTCCTCTTTGGCCCAGCAGCCTCAGGGCAGCAGGGAGAGCAAGAGGCCCAACTTGCCCCTAGGTCGGCTCTGCCCCTTCCCACACAGGCGGCCAGCCCAGCAGCTGCCTGACAGACTCTGGCTCCCCCGAGCTCTCTGCCGGTGCAGGGCGCAGATCAGACGTGTGCATGTGGTTCTGCCTTGGCCTGGGAGTGTGGACACCCTGCCTTGCCCCCAGGCTCAGGGGCAAGGGCCCAGAGAGAGCACCACCCTGAAGCGCTTTTCTCCCGGGCTTGGGAGCATTGTCCACGCCTGCTGGGAACAGTGGGCGGGAGCGCTTGCAAACCGGCCTTTGGAGGCAGCCGGGGAGGTCTTCCAGTGGGAGAGGGCCGGTTGGGCTCAGAGGCCCCACAGGCCAGGGGCAGGACCCAGCAGGGCCCCTGCCCCTGGCCAGTCTTGCCCAGACCTTCCTGGCCTCCGGGGGTACTGCCCCACCAAGGGGCAGGCTGCGGTGACTGGGTCCAGACATGTCCGTGCGCCTCCCCAGGATCATCCCCGCTGGTGCCTTTCCCCTGGGCGTAGGCCTCGGTTGAGGCCTCTTTGGAGAGGAGGTTGCTGGCAGGGGCTGTCTCCACACTGCAAGGTGCTGGAGCTCAGAGGGCCTCGTCAGAGGGAAGGGACCAGCAAAGGGCTGGATGCCCAAGACCTCTTTGACCCAGCAGCCTCAGGGCAGCAGGGAGAGCAAGAGGCCCAACTTGCCCCTAGGTCGGCTCTGCCCCGTCCCAGACAGGCAGCCAGCCCAGCAGCAGCCTGGCAGTCTCTGGCTCCCCCGATCTCTCTGCCGGTGTAGGGGGCAGGAACAGACGTGTGCATGTCGTTCTGCCTTGGCCTGGGAGTGTGTTCCCCCTGCCTGTCCCCCAGGCTCAGGGGCAAGGGTCCGGAGAGAGCACCACCCCGAAGCGCTTTTCTCTCGGGCTTGGTAGCATTGTGCGTGCCTGGCGGGAACAGCGGGCGGGAGTGCTTGCAAACCGGCCTTTGGAGGCAGCCAGGGAGGTCTTCCAGCGGGAGAGTGCCGGTTGTGCTCAGACGCCCCACAGGCCAGGGGCAGGACCCAGCAGTGTCCCTGCCCCTGGCAGCCTTGCCCAGACCCTCCTGGACTCCGGGGTTACTATCCCACCAAGGGGCAGGCTGCGGGGACTGGGTCCAGACATGCCCGGGCGCCTCCCCAGGCTCATCCCCGCTGGTGCCTTTCCCCTGGTCCTAGGCCTCGGTTGAGGCCTCCTTGGAGAGGAGGTTGCTGGCAGGGGCTGTTCCACACTGCAAGGTGCTGGAGCTCAGAGGGCCTCGTCAGCGGGAAGGGACCAGAAAGGGGCTGGATGCCCAAGACCTCTTTGGCCCAGCAGCCTCAGGGCAGCAGGGAGAGGAAGAGGCCCAACTTGCCCCTAGGTCGGCTCTGCCCCTTCCCACACAGGCAGCCAACCCAGCAGCTGCCTGACAGACTGTGGCTCCCCCGAGCGCTCTGCCGGTGCAGGGGTCAGGAACAGACGTGTGCATGTGGTTCTGCCTTGGTCTGGGAGTGTGGACACACTGCCTGGACCCCAGGCTCAGGGGCAAGGGCCCGGAGAGAGCAACACCCCGAAGCGGTTTTCTCCCGGGCTTGGGAGCATTGTGCGTGCCTGGCGGGAACAGCGGGCGGGAGTGTTGGCAAACCGGCCTTTGGAGGCAGCCGGGGAGGTCTTCCAGTGGGAGAGGGCCGGTTGTGCTCAGAGGCCCCACAGGCAAGGGGCAGGACCCAGCAGGGCCCCTGACCCTGGCCAGCCTTGCCCAGACCTTCCTGGCCTCCGGGGGTACTGCCCCACCAAGGGGCAGGCTGCGGGGACTGGGTCCAGACATGCCCGTGCGCCTCCACTGGCTCATCACCGCTGGTGCCTTTCCCCTGGGCCTAGGCCTCGGTTGAGGCCTCCTTGGAGAGGAGGTTGCTAGCAGGGGCTGTCTCCACACTGCAAGGTGCTGGAGCTCAGAGGGCCTCGTCAGAGGGAAGGGACCAGCAAGGGGCTGGATGCCCAAGACCTCTTTGGCCCAGCAGCCTCAGGGCAGCAGGGAGAGCAAGAGGCCCAACTTGCCCCTAGTTCGGCTCTGCCCCTTCCCACACAGGCGGCCAGCCCAGCAGCTGCCTGACAGACTCTGGCTCCCCCCAGCTCTCTGCCGGTGGAGGGGGCAGGAACAGACGTGTGCATGTGGTTCTGCCTTGGCCTGGGACTGTCGATCCCCTGCCTGGCCCCCAGGCTCACGGGCAGGGGCCCGGAGAGACCACCACCCCGATGCGCTTTTCTCCTGGGCTTGGGAGCATTGTGCGTGCCTGGCGGGAACAGCGGGCAGGAGTGTTGGCAAACTGGCCTTTGGATGCAGCCGGGGAGGTCTTCCAGTGGGAGAGGGCCGGTTGTGCTCAGAGGCCCTACAGGCCAGGGACAGGACCCAGCAGGGCCCCTGCCCCTGGCCAGCCTTGCCCAGACCTTCCTGGCCTCCGGGGGTACTGCCCCACCAAGGGGCAGGCTGCGGGCCTGGGTCCAGTCATGCCCGGGCGCCTCCCCAGGCTCATCCCCGCTGGTGCCTTTCCCCTGGGCCTAGGCCTCGGTTGAGGCCTCCTTGGAGAGGAGGTTGCTGGCAGGGGCTGTCTCCACACTGCAAGGTGCTGGAGCTCAGAGGGCCTCATCAGAGGGAAGGGACCAGCAAGGGGCTGGATGCCCAAGACCTCTTTGGCCCAGCAGCCTCAGGGCAGCAGGGAGAGCAAGAGGCCCAACTTGCCCCTAGGTCGGCTCTGCCCCTTCCCACACAGGCGGCCAGCCCAGCAGCTGCCTGACAGACTCTGGCTCCCCCGAGCTCTCTGCCGGTGCAGGGGGCAGATCAGACGTGTGCATGTGGTTCTGCCTTGGCCTGGGAGTGTGGACACCCTGCCTTGCCCCCAGGCTCAGGGGCAAGGGCCCGGAGAGAGCACCACCCCGAAGCGCTTTTCTCCCGGGCTTAGGAGCATTGTGCACGCCTGCTGGGAACAGTGGGCGGGAGCGCTTGCAAACCGGCCTTTGGAGGCAGCCGGGGAGGTCTTCCAGTGGGAGAGGGCCGGTTGTGCTCAGAGGCCCCACAGGCCAGGGGCAGGACCCAGCAGGGCCCCTGCCCCTGGCCAGCCTTGCCCAGACCTTCCTGGCCTCCGGGGGTACTGCCCCACCAAGGGGCAGGCTGCGGGCCTGGGTCCAGTCATGCCCGGGCGCCTCCCCAGGCTCATCCCCGCTGGTGCCTTTCCCCTGGGCCTAGGCCTCGGTTGAGGCCTCCTTGGAGAGGAGGTTGCTGGCAGGGGCTGTCTCCACACTGCAAAGTGCTGCAGCTCAGAGAGCCTCGTCAGAGAGAAGCGACCAGTAAAGGGCTGGATGCCCAAGACATCTTTGGCCCAGCAGCCTCAGGGCAGCAGGGAGAGCAAGAGGCCCAACTTGCCCCTATTCGGCTCTGCCCCTTCCCACACAGGCGGCCAACCCAGCAGCTGCCTGACAGACTCTGGCTCCCCCAAGCTCTCTGCCGGTGCAGGGGACAGGAACAGACGTGGGCATGTGGTTCTGCCTTGGCCTGGGAGTGTGTTCTCCCTGCCTTGCCCCCAGGCTCATGGGCAAGGGCCCGGAGAGAGCACCACCCCGAAGCGCTTTTCTCCCGGGCTTGGGAGAATTGTGCGTGCCTGGCGGGAACAGCGGGCGGGAGTGTTGGCAAACCGGCCTTTGGAGGCACCCGGGGAGGTCTTCCAGTGGGAGAGGGCCGGTTGTGCTCAGAGGCCCCACAGGCCAGGGGCAGGGCCCAGCAGGGCCCCTGCCCCTGACCAGCCTTGCCCAGACCTTTCTGGCCCCCCGGGGTACTGCCTCACCAAGGGGCAGGCTGCGGGGACTGGGTCCAGACATGCCCGGGCGCCTCCCCAGGCTCTTCCCAGCTGGTGCCTTTCCCCTGGGGCTAGGCCTCGGTTGAGGCCTCCTTGGAGGGGAGGTTGCTGGCAGGGGCTGTCTCCACACTGCAAGGTGCTGGAGCTCAGAGGGCCTCGTCAGAGGGAAGGGACCAGCAAGGGGCTGGATGCCCAAGACCTCTTTGGCCCAGCAGCCTCAGGGCAGCAGGGAGAGCAGAGGCCCAACATGCCCCTAGGTCGGCTCTGCCACTTCCCACACAGGCGGCCAGCCCAGCACCTGCCTGACAGACTCTGGCTCCCCCGAGCTCTCTGCCGGTGTAGGGGGCAGGAACAGACGTGTGCATGTCGTTCTCCCTTGGCCTGGGAGTGTGTTCCACCTGCCTGGCCCCCAGGCTCAGGGGCAAGGGCCCGAGGAGAGCACCACCCCGAAGCGCTTTTCTCCCGGGCTTGGGAGCATTGTGCGTGCCTGGCGGGAACAGCGGGTGGGAGTGCTTGCAAACAGGCCTTTGGAGGCAGACGGGGAGGTCTTCCAGCGGGAGGGTGCTGGTTGTGCTCAGACGCCCCACAGGCCAGGGGCAGGACCCAGCAGTGTCCCTGCCCCTGGCAGCCTTGCCCAGACCTTCCTGGCCTCCGGGGGTACTGCCCCACCAAGGGGCAGGCTGCGGGCCTGGGTCCAGTCATGCCCGGGCGCCTCCCCAGGCTCATCCCCGCTGGTGCCTTTCCCCTGGGCCTAGGCCTCGGTTGAGGCCTCCTTGGAGAGGAGGTTGCTGGCAGGGGCTGTCTCCACACTGCAAGGTGCTGGAGCTCAGAGGGCCTCCTCAGAGGGAAGGGACAAGCAAGGGGCTGGATGCCCAAGATCTCTTTGGCCCAGCAGCCTCAGGGCAGCAGGGAGAGCAAGAGGCCCAACTTGCCCCTAGGTCGGCTCTGCCCCTTCCCACACAGGCGGCCAGCCCAGCAGCTGCCTGACAGACTCTGGCTCCCCCGAGCTCTCTGCCGGTGCATGGGGCAGGAACAGACGTGTGCATGTCGTTCTGCCTTGGCCTGGGAGTGTGGACCCCCTTCCTGGCCCCCAGGCTCAGGGGAAAGGGCCCGGAGAGAGCACCACCCCGAGGCGATTTTCTCCCGGGCTTGGGAGCGTTGTGCGCCCTTGGTTGGAACAGTGGGCGGGAGTGCTTGCAAACCGGCCTTTCGAGGCAGCCGGGGACGTCTTCCAGCGGGAGAGTGCCGGTTGTGCTCAGACGCCCCACAGGCCAGGGGCAGGACCCAGCAGTGTCCTGCCCCTGGTAGCCTTGCCCAGACCTTCCTGGCCTCCGGGGGTACTGCCCCACCAAGGGGCAGGCTGCGGGGACTGGGTCCAGACATGCCCGGGCGCCTCCCCAGGCTCATCCCCGCTGGTGCCTTTCCCCTGGGCCTAGGCCTCGGTTGAGGCCTCCTTGGAGACGAGGTTGCTGGCAGGGGCTGTCTCCACACTGCAAGGTGCTGGAGCTCAGAGGGCCTCATCAGAGGGAAGGCACCAGCAAGGGGCTGGATGCCCAAGACCTCTTTGGCCCAGCAGCCTCAGGGCAGCAGGGAGAGCAAGAGGCCCAACTTGCCCCTAGGTCGACTCTGCCCCTTTCCACACAGGCCGCCAACCCAGCAGCTGCCTGGCATACTCTGGCTCCCCCGAGCTCTCTGCCGGTGCAGGGACCAGGAACAGACGTTTGCATGTGGTTCTGCCTTGGCCTGGGAGTGTGTTCCCCCTGCAGTGCCCCCAGGCTCAGGGGCAAGGGCCCGGTGAGAGCACCACCCCGAAGCGCTTTTCTCCCGGGCTTGGGAGCATTGTGCGTGCCTGGCGGGAACAGCGGGCATGAGTTCTTGCAAACTGTCCTTTGGAGGCAGCCGGGGAGGTCTTCCAAGGGCCCGGACTGATCACCACCCCAAAATGCTTTTCTCCCGGGCTTGGGAGCATTGTGCGCGGCTGTCGGGAACAGCAGACATGAGTGCTTGCAAACCGGCCTTTGGAGGCAGCCCGGGAGGTCTTCCAAGGGCCCGGAGAGAGCACTACCCCAAAATGCTTTTCTTCCGGGCTTGGGAGCATTGTGCGCGAGTGGCGGGAACAGCAGGCAGGAGTGCTTGCAAACCGGCCTTTGGAGGCAGCCGGGGACGTCTTCCAAGGGCCCGGAGAGAGCACCACCTCGAAGCGCTTTTCTCTCGGGTTTTGGAGCATTGTGTGCGGCTGGTGGGACAGCGGGAGGGAATTCTTGCAAACCGGCCTTTGGCGGCAGCCAGAGAAGTCTTCCAAGGGCGCGGAGAGAGCACCACCCCGAAGCGCTTTTCTCCGGGGTTTTGGAACATTGTGTGTGCCTGGCGGGAACAGCGAGTGGGAATGCTTGCAAACCGGCCTTTGGGGGCAGCCGGGGAGGTCCTCCATGGTCCCTGAGAGAACACCACCCCGAAGCGCTTTTCTCCCGGGCTTGGGAGCATTGTGTGCGGCTGTCGGGAACAATGGACATGAATGCTTGCAAACCGGCCTTTGGAGGCAGCCCGGGAGGTCTTCCAAGGGCCCGGAGAGAGCACCACCCCAAAATGCTTTTCTCTCGGGCTTGGGAGCATTGTGCGCGGCTGTCGGGAACAACGGACATGAATGCTTGCAAACCGGCCTTTGGAGGCAGCCCGGGAGGTCTTCCAAGTGCCCGGAGAGAGCACCACCCCGAAGCGCTTTTCTCCCGGGCTTGGGAACATTGTGCGCGGCTGGCGGGAACAGCAGGCAGGACTGCTTGCAAACTGGCCTTTGGAGGCAGCCGGGGAGGTCTTCCAAGGGCCCGGAGTGAGCACCACCCCAAAATGCTTTTCTCCCGGGCTTGGGAGCATTGTGCGTGGCTGGCGGGAACAGCAGGAAGGAGTCCTTGCAAACGGGCCTTTGGAGGCAGCCGGGGAGGTCTTCCAAGGGCCTGTAGAGAGCACCACCCCGAAGCGCTTTTCTCCCGCGCTTGGGAGCATTCTGCGCGGGTGGCGGGAACAGCAGGCAGGAGTGCTTGAAAACCGTCCTTTGGAGGCAGCCGGGGAGGTCTTCCAGGGCCCGGTGTGAGCACCACCCCAAAATGCTTTTCTCCCGGGCTTGGGAGCATTGTGCGCGGATGGCGGGAACAGCAGGAAGGAGTCCTTGCAAACCGGCCTTTGGAGGCAGCCGGGGAGGTCTTCCAAGGGCCTGTAGAGAGCACCACCCCGAAGCGCTTTTCTCCCGGGCTTGGGAGCATTGTGCGCGGGTGGCGGGAACAGCAGGCAGGAGTGCTTGAAAACCGTCCTTTGGAGGCAGCCGGGGAGGTCTTCCAGGGCCCGGTGTGAGCACCACCCCAAAATGCTTTTCTCCCGGGCTTGGGAGCATTGTGCGCGGATGGCGGGAACAGCGAGTGGGAGTGCTTCCAAACCGGCCTTTGGGGGCACCCCGGGAGGTCTTCCATGGGCACGGAGAGAACACCACCCCGAAGCGCTTTTCTCCGGGGTTTTGGAGGATTGTGCGTGGCTGGCGGGAACAGCGAGTGGGAGTGCTTGCAAACCGGCCTTTGGGGGCAGCCAGGGAGGTCCTCCATTGGCACGGAGAGAACACCACCCCGAAGCGCTTTTCTCCCAGTCTTGGGAGCATTGTGCGAGGCTGGCGGGAACAGCGGGCGGGAGTGCTTGCAAACCGGCCTTTGGAGGCAGCTTGGGAGGTCTTCCAAGGGCCCGGAGAGAGCACCATCCCGAAGCACTTTTCTCACGGAATTGGGAGCATTGTTCGCGGCTGTCGGGAACAGAGGACATGAGTGCTTGCAAACCGGCCTTTAGAGGCAGCCGGGGAGTCTTCCAAGGGCCCGGAGAGAGACCACCCCAAAATGCTTTTCTCCCGGGCTTGGGAGCATTGTGTGCGGCTGGCGGGTCAGCGGGAGGGAGTTCTTGAAAACCAGCCTTTGGAGGCAGCCGGGGAGGTCTTCCAAGGGCCGGGAGAGAGCACCACCCCGAAGCGCTTTTCTCCCGGGCTTGGGAGCATTGTGCGCGGCTGGCGGGAACAGCGGGATTGAGTGCTTGCAAACCGGCCTTTGGAGGCAGCCGGGGAGGTCTTCCAAGGGCCGGGAGAGAGCACCACCCCGAAGCGCTTTTCTCCTAGGCTTGGGAGCATTGTGCGCGGCTGGCGGGAACAGCGGGCATGAGTGCTTGCAAACCGGCCTTTGGAGACAAACGGGGAGGTCTTCCAAGGGCCCGTAGAGAGCACCACCCCGAAGCGCTTTTCTCCCGTGATTGGGAGCATTGTGTGCGGCTGGCGGGACAGCGGGAGGGAGTACTTGAAATCCAGCCTTTGGAGGCAGCCGGGGAGGTCTTCCAAGGGCCGGGAGAGAGCACCACCCTGAAGGGCTTTTGTCCTGGGCTTGGAGCATTTGCACGGATGGCGGGAACAGCGAGTGGGAGTGCTTGCAAACCGGCATTTGGGGGCAGCCCGGGAGGTCTTTCTTGGGCCCAGAGAGAACACCACCCCGAAACGCTTTTCTCCCGGGCTTGGGAGCATTGTGCGCGGGTGGCGGGAACAGCAGGCAGAAGTGCTTGCAAACCGGCCTTGGAGGCAGCCGGGGAGGTCTTCCAAAGCCCGGAGTGAGCACCACCCCAAAATGCTTTTCTCCCGGGCTTGGGAGCATTGTGCGCAGCTGGCGTGAACAGCGGGATTGAGTGCTTGCAAACCAGCCTTTGGAGGCAGCCGGGGAGGTCTTCCAGCGGGAGAGTGCCAGTTGTTCTCAGAGGCCCCACAGGCCAGGGGCAGGACCCAGCAGTGTCCCTGCCTCTGGCAGCCTTGCCCAGACCTTCCTGGCCTCCGGGGGTACTACCCCACCAAGGGGCAGGCTGCGGGGCCTGGGTCCAGACATGCCCGGGCGCCTCCCCAGGCTCATCCCCGCTGGTGCCTTTCCCCTGGGCCTAGGCCTCGGTTGAGGCCTCCTTGGAGAGGAGGTTGCCGGCAGGGGCTGTCTGCACACTGCAAGGTGCTGGAGCTCAGAGGGCCTCGTCAGAGGGAAAGGACCAGCAAAGGGCTGGATGCCCAAGACCTCTCTGACCCAGCAGCCTCAGGGCAGCAGGGAGAGCAAGAGGCCCAACTTGCCCCTAGGTCGGCTCTACCCCGTCCCACACAGGCAGCCAGCCCAGCAGCAGCCTGGCAGTCTCTGGCTCCCCCGAACTCTCTGCCGGTGTAGGGGGCAGGAACAGACGTGTGCATGTCATTCTGCCTTGGCCTGGGAGTGTGTTCCCCCTGCCTGTCCCCCAGGCTCAGGGGCAAGGGCCCGGAGAGAGCACCACCCCGAAGCGCTTTTCTCCCGGGCTTGGGAGCATTGTGCGTGCCTGGCGGGAACAGCGGGCGGGAGTGCTTGCAAACCGGCCTTTGGAGGCAGCCGGGGAGGTCTTCCAGCGGGAGAGTGCCGGTTGTGCTCAGACGCCCCACAGGCCAGGGGCAGGACCCAGCAGTGTTCCTGCCCCTGGCAGCCTTGCCCAGACCCTCCTGGCCTCCGGGGGTACTGCCCCACCAAGGGGCAGGCTGCGGGGACTGGGTCCAGACATGGCCGGGCGCCTCCCCAGGCTCATCCCCGCTGGTGCCTTTCCCCTGGGCCTAGGCCTCGGTTGAGGCCTCCTTGGAGAGGAGGTTGCTGGCAGGGGCTGTCTCCACACTGTAAGGTGCTGGAGCTCAGAGGGCCTCGTCAGAGGGAAGGGACCAGCAAGGGGCTGGATGCCCAAGACCTCTTTGGCCCAGCAGCCTCAGGGCAGCAGGGAGAGGAAGAGGCCCAACTTGCCCCTAGGTCGGCTCTGCCCCTTCCCACACAGGCGGCCAGCCCAGCAGCTGCCTGACAGACTCTGGCTCCCCCAAGCTCTCTGCCGGTGCAGGGGTCAGAAACAGACGTGTGCATGTGGTTCTGCGTTGGTCTGGGAGTGTGGTCCCACTGCCTCGCCCCCACACTCAGGGGCAAGGGCCCGGAGAGAGCAACACCCCGAAGCGCTTTTCTCCCGGGCTTGGGAGAATTGTGCGTGCCTGGCGGGAACAGCGGGCGGGAGTGTTTGCAAACAGGACTTTGGAGGCAGCCGGGGAGGTCTTCCAGTGGGAGAGGGCCGGTTGTGCTCAGAGGCCCCACAGGCCAGGGGCAGGACCCAGCAGGGCCCCTGACCCTGGCCAGCCTTGCCCAGACCTTCCTGGCCTCCGGGGGTACTGCCCCACCAAGGGGCAGGCTGTGGGGACTGGGTCCAGACATGGCCGGGCGCCTCCCCAGGCTCATCCCCGCTGGTGCCTTTCCCCTGGGCCTAGGCCTCGGTTGAGGCCTCCTTGGAGAGGAGGTTGCTGGCAGGGGCTGTCTCCACACTGCAAGGTGCTGGAGATCAGAGGGCCTCGTCAGAGGGAAGGGACCAGCAAAGGGCTGGATGCCCAAGACCTCTTTGACCCAGCAGCCTCAGTGCAGCAGGGAGAGCAAGAGGCCCAACTTGCCCCTAGGTCGGCTCTGCCCCGTCCCACACAGGCGGCCAGCCCAGCAGCAGCCTGGCAGTCTCTGGCTCCCCCGAGCTCTCTGCCGGTGTAGGGGGCAGGAACAGACGTGTGCATGTGGTTCTGCCTTGGCCTGGGAGTGTGTTCCCCCTGCCTGGCCCCCAGGCTCAGGGGCAAGGGCCCGGTGAGAGCACCACCCCGAAGCGCTTTTCTCCCGGGCTTGGGAGCATTGTGCGTGCCTGGCGGGAACAGCGGGCGGGAGTGCTTGCAAACCGGCCTTTCGAGGCAGACGGGGAGGTCTTCCAGCGGGAGAGTGCCGGTTGTGCTCAGACGCCCCACAGGCCAGGGGCAGGACCCAGCAGTGTCCCTGCCCCTGGCAGCCTTGCCCAGACCTTCCTGGCCTCCGGGGGTACTGCCCCACCAAGGGGCAGGCTGCGGGGACTGGGTCCAGACATGCCCGGGCGCCTCCCCAGGCTCATCCCCGCTGGTGCCTTTCCCCTGGGCCTAGGCCTCGGTTGAGGCCTCCTTGGAGAGGAGGTTGCTGGCAGGGGCTGTCTCCACACTGCAAGGTGCTGGAGCTCAGAGGGCCTCGTCAGAGGGAAGGGACCAGCAAGGGGCTGGATGCCCAAGACGTCTTTGGCCCAGCAGCCTCAGGGCAGCAGGGAGAGCAAGAGGCCCAACTTGCCCCTAGGTCGGCTCTGCCCCTTCCCACACAGGCGGCCAGCCCAGCAGCTGCCTGACAGACTCTGGCTCCCCCGAGCTCTCTGCCGGTGCAGGGGGCAGATCAGACGTGTGCATGTGGTTCTGCCTTGTCCTGGGAGTGTGGACACCCTGCCTTGCCCCCAGGCTCAGGGGCAAGGGCCCGGAGAGAGCACCACCCTGAAGCGCTTTTCTCCCGGGCTTGGGAGCATTGTGCACGCCTGCTGGGAACAGTGGGTGGGAGCGCTTGCAAACCGGCCTTTGGAGGCAGCCGGGGAGGTCTTCCAGTGGGAGAGGGCCGGTTGTGCTCTGAGGACCCACAGGCCAGGGGCAGGACGCAGCAGGGCCCCTGCCCCTGGCCAGCCTTGCCCAGACCTTCCTGGCCTCCGGGGGTACTGCCCCACCAAGGGGCAGGCTGCGGGGCCTGGGTCCAGACATGCCCGGGCGCCTCCCCAGGCTCAACCCAGCTGGAGCCTTTCCCCTGGGCCTAGGCCTAGGTTGAGGCCTCCTTGGAGAGGAGGTTGCTGGCAGGGGCTGTCTCCACACTGCAAGGTGCTGGAGCTCAGAGGGCCTCGTCAGCGGGAAGGGACCAGCAAGGGGCTGGATACCCAAGACCTCTTTGGCCCAGCAGCCTCAGGGCAGCAGGGAGAGCAAGAGGCCCAACTTGCCCCTAGGTCGGCTCTGCCCCTTCCCACACAGGCAGCCAACCCAGCAGCTGCCTGACAGACTCTGGCTCCCCCGAGCTCTCTGCCGGTGCAGGGGTCAGGAACAGACGTGTGCATGTGGTTCTGCCTTGGTCTGGGAGTGTGGACCCACTGCCTGGACCCCAGGCTCAGGGGCAAGGTCCCGGAGAGAGCAACACCCCGAAGCGCTTTTCTCCTGGCCTTGGGAGCGTTGTGCGTGCCTGGCGGGAACAGCGGGCGGGAGTGTTGGCAAACCGGCCTTTGGAGGCAGCCGGGGAGGTCTTCCAGTGGGAGAGGGCCGGTTGTGCTCAGAGGCCACACAGGCCAGGGGCAGGACCCAGCAGGGACCCTGCCCCTGGCCAGCCTTGCCCAGACCTTCCTGGCCTCCGGGGGTACTGCCCCACCAAGGGGCAGGCTGCGGGGACTGGGTCCTGATATGCCCGTGCGCCTCCACTGGCTCATCCCCGCTGGTGCCTTTCCCCTGGGCCTAGGCCTCGGTTGAGGCCTCCTTGGAGAGGAGGTTGCTGGCAGGGGCTGTCTCCACACTGCAAGGTGCTGGAGCTCAGAGGGCCTCGTCAGAGGGAAGGGACCAGCAAGGGGCTGGATGCCCAAGACCTCTTTGGCCCAGCAGCCTCAGGGCAGCAGGGAGAGCAAGAGGCCCAACTTGCCCCTAGGTCGGCTCTGCCCCTTCCCATACAGGCGGCCCGCCCAGCAGCTGCCTGACAGACTCTGGCTCCCCCCAGCTCTCTGCCGGTGGAGGGGGCAGGAACAGACGTGTGCATGTTGTTGTGCCTTGGCCTGGGACTGTGGATCCCCTGCCTGGCCCCCAGGCTCAGGGGCAAGGGCCCGGAGAG
Source organism: Dama dama (assembly GCF_033118175.1). NCBI lineage: Eukaryota > Metazoa > Chordata > Mammalia > Artiodactyla > Cervidae > Dama > Dama dama. The sequence goes on from NW_026870962.1 coordinate 99,639, forward strand.
ACCAACACCCCGAAGCGCTTTTCTCCCGGGCTTGGGAGCATTGTGCGCGCCTGGCGGGAACAGTGGGCGGGAGTGCTTGCAAACCGGCCTTTGGAGGCAGCCGGGGAGGTCTTCCAGTGGGAAAGGGCCGGTTGTGCTCAGAGGCCCCACAGGCCAGGGGCAGGACCCAGCAGGGCCCCTGCCCCTGGCCAGCCTTACCCAGACCTTCCTGGCCTCCGGGGGTACTGCCCCACCAAGGGGCAGGCTGCGGGGACTGGGTCCAGACATGCTCGGGCGCCTCGCCTGGCTCATCCCCGCTGGTGCCTTTCCCCTGGTCCTAGGCCTCGGTTGAGGCCTCCTTGGAGAGGAGGTTGCTGGCAGGGGCTGTCTCCACACTGCAAGGTGCTGGAGCTCAGAGGGCCTCGTCAGAGGGAAGGGACCAGTAAGGGGCTGGATGCCCAAGACGTCTTTGGCCCAGCAGCCTCAGGGCAGCAGGGAGAGCAAGAGGCCCAACTTGCCCCTAGGGCGGTTCTGCCCCTTCCCACACAGGCGGCCAAACCAGCAGCTGCCTGACAGACTCTGGCTCCCCCAAGCTCTCTGCCGGTGCAGGGGACAGGAACAGACGTGGGCATGTGGTTCTGCCTTGGCCTGGGAGTGTGTTCCCCATGCCTTGCCCCCAGGCTCAGGGGCAAGGGCCCGGAGAGAGCACCACCCCGAAGCGCTTTTCTCCCGGGCTTGGGAGCATTGTGCAAGTCTGGCGTGAACAGCGGGTGGGAGTGTTGGCAAAAAGGACTTTGGAAGCAGCCGGGGAGGTCTTCCAGTGGGAGAGGGCCGGTTGTGCTCAGAGGCCCCACAGGCCAGGGGCAGGACCCAGCAGGTCCCCTGCCCCTGGCCAGCCTTGCCCAGACCTTCCTGGCCTCCGGGGGTACTGCCCCACCAAGGGGCAGGCTGCGGGGACTGGGTCCAGACATGCCCGGGCGCCTCCCCAGGCTCATCCCCGCTGGTGCCTTTCCCCTGGTCCTAGGTCTCGGTTGAGGCCTCCTTGGAGAGGAGGTTGCTGGCAGGGGCTGTCTCCACACTGCAAGGTGCTGGAGCTCAGAGGGCCTCGTCAGAGGGAAGGGACAAGCAAAGGGCTGGATGCCCAAGACCTCTTTGGCCCAGCAGCCTCAGGGCAGCAGGGAGAGCAAGAGGCCCAACTTGCCCCTAGGTCGGCTCTGCCCCTTCCCACAAAGGCGGCCAGCCCAGCAGCTGCCTGACAGACTCTGGCTCCCCCGAGCTCTCTGCCGGTGCAGGGGTCAGGAACAGACGTGTGCATGTGGTTCTGCCTTGCCCTGGGAGTGTGGACCCCCTTCCTGGCCCCCAGGCTCAGGGGCAAGGGCCCGGAGAGAGCACCACCCCGAAGCGCTTTTCTCCCGGGCTTGGGAGCATTGTGCGCGCTTGGTGGGAACAGTGGGCGGGAGTGCGTGCAAAACGGCCTTTGGAGGCAGCCGGGGAGGTCTTCCAGTGGGAGAGGGCCGGTTGTGCTCGGAGGCCCCAAAGGCCAGGGGCAGGACCCAGCAGGTCCCCTGCCCCTGGTCAGCCTTGCCCAGACCTTCCTGGCCTCCAGGGGTACTGCCCCACCAAGGGGCAGGCTGCAGGGACTGGGTCCAGACATGCCCGGGCGCCTCCCCAGGCTCATCCCCGCTGGTGCCTTTCCCCTGGCCTAGGCCTCGGTTGAGGCCTCCTTGGAGAGGAGATTGCTGGCAGGTGCTGTCTCCACACTGCAAGGTGCTGGAGCTCAGAGGGCCTCGTCAGAGGGAAGGGACCAGCAAAGGGCTGGATGCCCAAGACGTCTTTGGCCCAGCAGCCTCAGGGCAGCAGGGAGAGCAAGAGGCCCAACTTGCCCCTAGGTCGGCTCTGCCCCTTCCCACACAGGCGGCCAGCCCAGCACCTGCCTGAGAGACTCTGGCTCCCCCGAGCTCTCTGCCGGTGCAGGGGACAGGAACAGACGTGGGCATGTGGTTCTGCCTTGGCCAGGGAGTGTGTTCCCCGTGCCTTGCCCCCAGGCTCAGGGGCAAGGGCCCGGAGAGAGAACCACCCCAATGCGCTTTTCTCACGGGCTTGGGAGCATTGTGCGAGCCTGGCGTGAACAGCGGGCGGGAGTGTTTGCAAACAGGACTTTGGAGGCAGCCGGGGAGGTCTTCCAGTGGGAGAGGGCCGGTTGTGCTCAGAGGCCCCACAGGCCAGGGGCAGGACCCAGCAGGGCCCCTGACCCTGGCCAGCCTTGCCCAGACCTTCCTGGCCTCCGGGGGTACTGCCCCACCAAGGGGCAGGCTGCGGGGACTGGGTCCAGACATGGCCGGGCGCCTCCCCAGGCTCATCCCCGCTGGTGCCTCTCCCCTGGGCCTAGGTCTCGGTTGAGGCCTCCTTGGAGAGGAGGTTGCTGGCAGGGGCTGTCTCCACACTGCAAGGTGCTGGAGATCAGAGGGCCTCGTCAGAGGGAAGGGACCAGCAAAGGGCTGGATGCCCAAGACCTCTTTGACCCAGCAGCCTCAGTGCAGCAGGGAGAGCAAGAGGCCCAACTTGCCCCTAGGTCGGCTCTGCCCCGTCCCACACAGGCGGCCAGCCCAGCAGCAGCCTGGCAGTCTCTGGCTCCCCCGAGCTCTCTGCCGGTGTATGGGGCAGGAACAGACGTGTGCATGTGGTTCTGCCTTGGCCTGGGAGTGTGTTCCCCCTGCCTGGCCCCCAGGCTCAGGGGCAAGGGCCCGGTGAGAGCACCACCCCGAAGCGCTTTTCTCCCGGGCTTGGGAGCATTGTGCGTGCCTGGCGGGAACAGCGGGCGGGAGTGCTTGCAAACCGGCCTTTCGAGGCAGACGGGGAGGTCTTCCAGCGGGAGAGTGCCGGTTGTGCTCAGACGCCCCACAGGCCAGGGGCAGGACCCAGCAGTGTCCCTGCCCCTGGCAGCCTTGCCCAGACCTTCCTGGCCTCCGGGGGTACTGCCCCACCAAGGGGCAGGCTGCGGGGACTGGGTCCAGACATGCCCGGGCGCCTCCCCAGGCTCATCCCCGCTGGTGCCTTTCCCCTGGGCCTAGGCCTCGGTTGAGGCCTCCTTGGAGAGGAGGTTGCTGGCAGGGGCTGTCTCCACACTGCAAGGTGCTGGAGCTCAGAGGGCCTCGTCAGAGGGAAGGGACCAGCAAGGGGCTGGATGCCCAAGACCTCTTTGGCCCAGCAGCCTCAGGGCAGCAGGGAGAGCAGGAGGCCCAACTTGCCCCTAGGTCAGCTCTGCCCCTTCCCACACAGGCGGCCAGCCCAGCAGCTGCCTGACAGACTCTGGCTCCCCCGAGCTCTCTGCCGGTGCAGGGGACAGATCAGACGTGTGCATGTGGTTCTGCCTTGGTCTGGGAGTGTGGACACACTGCCTTGCCCCCAGGCTCAGGGGCAAGGGCCCGGAGAGAGCACCACCCTGAAGCGCTTTTCTCCCGGGCTTGGGAGCATTGTGCACGCCTGCTGGGAACAGTGGGCGGGAGCGCTTGCAAACCGGCCTTTGGAGGCAGCCGGGGAGGTCTTCCAGTGGGAGAGGGCCGGTTGTGCTCAGAGGCCCCACAGGCCAGGGGCAGGACGCAGCAGGGCCCCTGCCCCTGGCCAGCCTTGCCCAGACCTTCCTGGCCTCCGGTGGTACTGCCCCACCAAGGGGCAGGCTGCGGGGCCTGGGTCCAGACATGCCCGGGCGCCTCCCCAGGCTCATCCCCGCTGGTGCCTTTCCCCTGGGCCTAGGCCTCGGTTGAGGCCTCCTTGGAGAGGAGGTTGCTGGCAGGGGCTGTCTCCACACTGCAAGGTGCTGGAGCTCAGAGGGCCTCGTCAGAGGGAAGGGACCAGTAAGGGGCTGGATGCCCAAGACGTCTTTGGCCCAGCAGCCTCAGGGCAGCAGGGAGAGCAAGAGGCCCAACTTGCCCCTAGGGCGGCTCTGCCCCTTCCCACACAGGCGGCCAACCCAGCAGCTGCCTGACAGACTCTGGCTCCCCCAAGCTCTCTGCCGGTGCAGGGGACAGGAACAGACGTGGGCATGTGGTTCTGCCTTGGCCTGGGAGTGTGTTCCCCCTGCCTTGCCCCCAGGCTCAGGGGCAAGGGCCCGGAGAGAGCACCACCCCAATGCGCTTTTCTCCCGGGCTTGGGAGCATTGTGCGAGCCTGGCGTGAACAGCGGGCGGGAGTGTTTGCAAACAGGACTTTGGAGGCAGCCGTGGAGGTCTACCAGTGGGAGAGGGCCGGTTGTGCTCAGAGGCCTCACAGGCCAGGGGCAGGAACCAGCAGGTCCCCTGCCCCTGGCCAGCCTTGCCCAGACCTTCCTGGCCTCCGGGGGTACTGCCCCACCAAGGGGCAGGCTGCGGGGACTGGGTCCAGACATGCCCGGGCGCCTCCCCAGGCTCATCCCCGCTGGTGCCTTTCCCGTGGTCCTAGGCCTCGGTTGAGGCCTCCTTGGAGAGGAGGTTGCTGGCAGGGGCTGTCTCCACAATGCAAGGTGCTGGAGCTCAGAGGGCCTCGTCAGAGGGAAGGGACAAGCCAGGGGCTGGATGCCCAAGATCTCTTTGGCCCAGCAGCCTCAGGGCAGCAGGGAGAGCAAGAGGCCCAACTTGCCCCTAGGTCGGCTCTGCCCCTTCCCACACAGGCGGCCAGCCCAGCAGCTGCCTGACAGACTCTGGCTCCCCCGAGCTCTCTGCCGGTGCATGGGGCAGGAACAGACGTGTGCATGTCGTTCTGCCTTGGCCTGGGAGTGTGGACCCCCTTCCTGGCCCCCAGGCTCAGGGGAAAGGGCCCGGAGAGAGCACCACCCCGAGGCGATTTTCTCCCGGGCTTGGGAGCGTTGTGCGCCCTTGGTTGGAACAGTGGGCGGGAGTGCTTGCAAACCGGCCTTTCGAGGCAGCCGGGGACGTCTTCCAGTGGGAGAGGGCCGGTTGTGCTCAGAGGCCCCACAGGCCAGGGGCAGGACCCAGCAGGGCCCCTGCCCCTGGCCAGACTTGCCCAGACCTTCCTGGCCTCCGGGGGTACTGCCCCACCAAGGGGCAGGCTGCGGAGACTGGGTCCAGACATGTCCGTGCGCCTCCCCAGGATCATCCCCGCTGGTGCCTTTCCCCTGGGTGTAGTCCTCGGTTGAGGCCTCTTTGGAGAGGAGGTTGCTGGCAGGGGCTGTCTCCACACTGCAAGGTGCTGGAGCTCAGAGGGCCTCGTCAGAGGGAAGGCACCAGCAAAGGGCTGGATGCCCAAGACCTCTTTGACCCAGCAGCCTCAGGGCAGCAGGGAGAGCAAGAGGCCCAACTTGCCCCTAGGTCGGCTCTGCCCCGTCCCACACAGGCAGCCAGCCCAGCAGCAGCCTGGCAGTCTCTGGCTCCCCCGAGCTCTCTGCCGGTGTAGGGGGCAGGAACAGACGTGTGCATGTCGTTCTCCCTTGGCAGGGAGTGTGTTCCCCCTGCCTGGCCCCAGGCTCAGGGGCAAGGGCCCGGAGAGAGCACCACCCCGAAGCGCTTTTTTCCCGGGCTTGGGAGCATTGTGCGTGCCTGGGGGAACAGCGGGTGGGCGTGCTTGCAAACAGGACTTTGGAGGCAGACGGGGAGGTCTTCCAGCGGGAGAGTGCCGGTTGTGCTCAGACGCCCAACAGGCCAGGGGCAGGACCCAGCAGTGTCCCTGCCCCTGGCAGCCTTGCCGAGACCTTCCTGGCTTCCGGGGGTACTGCCCCACCAAGGGGCAGGCTGCGGGGACTGGGTCCAGACATGGCCGGGCGCCTCCCCAGGCTCATCCCCGCTGGTGCCTTTCCCCTAGGCCTAGGCCTCGGTTGAGGCCTCCTTGGAGAGGAGGTTGCTGGCAGGGGCTGTCTCCACACTGCAAGGTGCTGGAGCTCAGAGGGCCTCATCAGAGGGAAGGGACCAGCAAGGGGCTGGATGCCCAAGACCTCTTTGGCCCAGCAGCCTCAGGGCAGCAGGGAGAGGAAGAGGCCCAACTTGCCCCTAGGTCGGCTCTGCCCCTTCCCACACAGGCGGCCAGCCCAGCAGCTGCCTGACAGACTCTGGCTCCCCCGAGCTCTCTGCCTGTGCAGGGGTCAGGAACAGACGTGTGCATGTGGTTCTGCCTTGGTCTCCGAGTGTGGACCAACTGCCTGGCCCCCAGGTTCAGGGGCAAGGGCCCGGAGAGAGCACCACCACGAAGCGCTTTTCTCCCGGGCTTGGGAGAATTGTGCGCGCTTGGTGGGAACAGTGGGCGGGAGTGCTTGCAAACCGGCCTTTGAAGGCAGCCGGGGAGGTCTTCCAGTGGGAGAGGGCCGGTTGTGCTCAGAGGCCCCACAGGCCAGGGGCAGGACCCAGCAGGGCCCCTGACCCTGGCCAGCCTTGCCCAGACCTTCCTGGCCTCCGGGGGTACTGCTCCACCAAGGGGCAGGCTGCGGGGACTGGGTCCAGACATGCCCGGGCGCCTCCCCAGGCTCATCCCCGCTGGTGCCTTTCCCCTGGGCCTAGGCCTCGGTTGAGGCCTCCTTGGAGAGGAGGTTGCTGGCAGGGGCTGTCTCCACACTGCAAGGTGCTGGAGATCAGAGGGCCTCGTCAGAGGGAAGGGACCAGCAAAGGGCTGGATGCCCAAGACCTCTTTGACCCAGCAGCCTCAGGGCAGCAGGGAGAGCAAGAGGCCCAATTTGCCCCTAGGTCGGCTCTGCCCCGTCCCACACAGGCGGCCAGCCCAGCAGCAGCCTGGCAGTCTCTGGCTCCCCCGAGCTCTCTGCCGGTGTAGGGGGCAGGAACAGACGTGTGCATGTCGTTCTGCCTTGGCCTGGGAGTGTGTTCCCCCTGCCTTGCCCCCAGGCTCAGGGGCAAGGGCCCGGTGAGAGCACCACCCCGAAGCGCTTTTCTCCCGGGCTTGGGAGCATTGTGCGTGCCTGGCGGGAACAGCGGGCGGGAGTGCTTGCAAACCGGCCTTTCGAGGCAGACGGGCAGGTCTTCCAGCGGGAGGGTGTCGGTTGTGCTCAGACGCCCCACAGGCCAGGGGCAGGACCCAGCAGTGTCCCTGCCCCTGACAGACTTGCCCAGACCTTCCTGGCCTCCGGGGGTACTGCCCCACCAAGGGGCAGGCTGCGGGGACTGGGTCCAGACATGCCCGGGCGCCTCCCCAGGCTCATCCCCGCTGGTGCCTTTCCCCTGGGCCTAGGCCTCGGTTGAGGCCTCCTTGGAGAGGAGGTTGCTGGCAGGGGCTGTCTCCACACTGCAAGGTGCTGGAGCTCAGAGGGCCTCGTCAGAGGGAAGGGACCAGCAAGGGGCTGGATGCCCAAGACGTCTTTGGCCCAGCAGCCTCAGGGCAGCAGGGAGAGCAAGAGGCCCAACTTGCCCCTAGGTCGACTCTGCCCCTTCCCACACAGGCGGCCAGCCCAGCAGCTGCCTGACAGACTCTGGCTCCCCCGAGCTCTCTGCCGGTGCAGGGGGCAGATCAGACGTGTGCATGTGGTTCTGCCTTGTCCTGGGAGTGTGGACACCCTGCCTTGCCCCCAGGCTCAGGGGCAAGGGCCCGGAGAGAGCACCACCCTGAAGCGCTTTTATCCCGGGCTTGGGAGCATTGTGCACGCCTGCTGGGAACAGTGGGCGGGAGCGCTTGCAAACCGGCCTTTGGAGGCAGCCGGGGAGGTCTTCCAGTGGGAGAGGGCCGGTTGTGCTCTGAGGACCCACAGGCCAGGGGCAGGACGCAGCAGGGCCCCTGCCCCTGGCCAGCCTTGCCCAGACCTTCCTGGCCTCCGGGGGTACTGCCCCACCAAGGGGCAGGCTGCGGGGCCTGGGTCCAGACATGCCCGGGCGCCTCCCCAGGCTCATCCCCGCTGGTGCCTTTCCCCTGGGCCTAGGCCTCGGTTGAGGCCTCCTTGGAGAGGAGGTTGCTGGCAGGGGCTGTCTCCACACTGCAAGGTGCTGGAGCTCAGAGGGCCTCGTCAGAGGGAAGGGACCAGTAAGGGGCTGGATGCCCAAGACTTCTTTGGCCCAGCAGCCTCAGGGCAGCAGGGAGAGCAAGAGGCCCAACTTGCCCCTAGGGCGGCTCTGCCCCTTCCCACACAGGCGGCCAACCCAGCAGCTGCCTGACAGACTCTGGCTCCCCCAAGCTCTCTGCCGGTGCAGGGGACAGGAACAGACGTGGGCATGTGGTTCTGCCTTGGCCTGTGAGTGTGTTCCCCCTGCCTTGCCCCCAGGCTCAGGGGCAAGGGCCCGGAGAGAGCACCACCCCGAAGCGCTTTTCTCCCGGGCTTGGGAGCATTGTGCGAGCCTGGCGTGAACAGCGGGCGGGAGTGTTTGCAAACAAGACTTTGGAGGCAGCCGTGGAGGTCTTCCAGTGGGAGAGGGCCGGTTGTGCTCAGAGGCCTCACAGGCCAGGGGCAGGACCCAGCAGGTCCCCTGCCCCTGGCCAGCCTTGCCCAGACCTTCCTGGCCTCAGGGGGTACTGCCCCACCATGGGGCAGGCTGCGGGGACTGGGTCCAGACATGCCTGGGCGCCTCCCCAGGCTCATCCCCGCTGGTGCCTTTCCCCTGGGCATAGGCCTCGGTTGATGCCTCCTTGGAGAGGAGGTTGCTGGCAGGGGCTGTCTCCACACTGCAAGGTGCTGGAGCTCAGAGGGCCTCGTCAGCGGGAAGGGACCAGCAAGGGGCTGGATACCCAAGACCTCTTTGGCCCAGCAGCCTCAGGGCAGCAGGGAGAGCAAGAGGCCCAACTTGCCCCTAGGTCGGCTCTGCCCCTTCCCACACAGGCAGCCAACCCAGCAGCTGCCTGACAGACTCTGGCTCCCCCGAGCTCTCTGCCGGTGCAGGGGTCAGGAACAGACGTGTGCATGTGGTTCTGCCTTGGTCTGGGAGTGTGGACCCACTGCCTGGACCCCAGGCTCAGGGGCAAGGTCCCGGAGAGAGCAACACGCCGAAGCGCTTTTCTCCTGGCCTTGGGAGCGTTGTGCGTGCCTGGCGGGAACAGCGGGCGGGAGTGTTGGCAAACCGGCCTTTGGAGGCAGCCGGGGAGGTCTTCCAGTGGGAGAGGGCCGGTTGTGCTCAGAGGCCCCACAGGCCAGGGGCAGGACCCAGCAGGGACCCTGCCCCTGGCCAGCCTTGCCCAGACCTTCCTGGCCTCCGGGGGTACTGCCCCACCAAGGGGCAGGCTGCGGGGACTGGGTCCTGATATGCCCGTGCGCCTCCACTGGCTCATCCCCGCTGGTGCCTTTCCCCTGGGCCTAGGCCTCGGTTGAGGCCTCCTTGGAGAGGAGGTTGCTGGCAGGGGCTGTCTCCACACTGCAAGGTGCTGGAGCTCAGAGGGCCTCGTCAGAGGGAAGGGACCAGCAAGGGGCTGGATGCCCAAGACCTCTTTGGCCCAGCAGCCTCAGGGCAGCAGGGAGAGCAAGAGGCCCAACTTGCCCCTAGGTCGGCTCTGCCCCTTCCCACACAGGCGGCCAGCCCAGCACCTGCCTGACAGACTCTGGCTCCCCCCAGCTCTCTGCCGGTGGAGGGGGCAGGAACAGACGTGTGCATGTTGTTGTGCCTTGGCCTGGGACTGTGGATCCCCTGCCTGGCCCCCAGGCTCAGGGGTAAGGGCCCGGAGAGACCAACACCCCGAAGCGCTTTTCTCCCGGGCTTGGGAGCATTGTGCGCGCCTGGCGGGAACAGTGGGCGGGAGTGCTTGCAAACCGGCCTTTGGAGGCAGCCGGGGAGGTCTTCCAGTGGGAAAGGGCCGGTTGTGCTCAGAGGCCCCACAGGCCAGGGGCAGGACCCAGCAGGGCCCCTGCCCCTGGCCAGCCTTACCCAGACCTTCCTGGCCTCCGGGGGTACTGCCCCACCAAGGGGCAGGCTGCGGGGACTGGGTCCAGACATGCTCGGGCGCCTCCCCTGGCTCATCCCCGCAGGTGCCTTTCCCCTGGGCCTAGGCCTCGGTTGAGGCCTCCTTGGAGAGGAGGTTGCTGGCAGGGGCTGTCTCCACACTGCAAGGTGCTGGAGCTCAGAGGGCCTCGTCAGAGGGAAGGGACCAGTAAGGGGCTGGATGCCCAAGACGTCTTTGGCCCAGCAGCCTCAGGGCAGCAGGGAGAGCAAGAGGCCCAACTTGCCCCTAGGGCGGTTCTGCCCCTTCCCACACAGGCGGCCAAACCAGCAGCTGCCTGACAGACTCTGGCTCCCCCAAGCTCTCTGCCGGTGCAGGGGACAGGAACAGACGTGGGCATGTGGTTCTGCCTTGGCCTGGGAGTGTGTGCCCCATGCCTTGCCCCCAGGCTCAGGGGCAAGGGCCCGGAGAGAGCACCACCCCGAAGCGCTTTTCTCCCGGGCTTGGGAGCATTGTGCAAGTCTGGCGTGAACAGCGGGTGGGAGTGTTGGCAAACAGGACTTTGGAAGCAGCCGGGGAGGTCTTCCAGTGGGAGAGGGCCGGTTGTGCTCAGAGGCCCCACAGGCCAGGGGCAGGACCCAGCAGGGCCCCTGCCCCTGGCCAGCCTTGCCCTGACCTTCCTGGCCTCCGGGGGTACTGCCCCACCAAGGGGCAGGCTGCGGGGACTGGGTCCAGACATGCCCGGGCGCCTCCCCAGGCTCATCCCCGCTGGTGCCTTTCCCCTGGTCCTAGGTCTCGGTTGAGGCCTCCTTGGAGAGGAGGTTGCTGGCAGGGGCTGTCTCCACACTGCAAGGTGCTGGAGCTCAGAGGGCCTCGTCAGAGGGAAGGGACAAGCAAAGGGCTGGATGCCCAAGACCTCTTTGGCCCAGCAGCCTCAGGGCAGCAGGGAGAGCAAGAGGCCCAACTTGCCCCTAGGTCGGCTCTGCCCCTTCCCAAAAAGGCGGCCAGCCCAGCAGCTGCCTGACAGACTCTGGCTCCCCCGAGCTCTCTGCCGGTGCAGGGGTCAGGAACAGACGTGTGCATGTGGTTCTGCCTTGCCCTGGGAGTGTGGACCCCCTTCCTGGCCCCCAGGCTCAGGGGCAAGGGCCCGGAGAGAGCACCACCCCGAAGCGCTTTTCTCCCGGGCTTGGGAGCATTGTGCGCGCTTGGTGGGAACAGTGGGCGGGAGTGCGTGCAAAACGGCCTTTGGAGGCAGCCGGGGAGGTCTTCCAGTGGGAGAGGGCCGGTTGTGCTCGGAGGCCCCAAAGGCCAGGGGCAGGACCCAGCAGGTCCCCTGCCCCTGGTCAGCCTTGCCCAGACCTTCCTGGCCTCCAGGGGTACTGCCCCACCAAGGGGCAGGCTGCGGGGACTGGGTCCAGACATGCCCGGGCGCCTCCCCAGGCTCATCCCCGCTGGTGCCTTTCCCCTGGGCCTAGGCCTCGGTTGAGGCCTCCTTGGAGAGGAGATTGCTGGCAGGTGCTGTCTCCACACTGCAAGGTGCTGGAGCTCAGAGGGCCTCGTCAGAGGGAAGGGACCAGCAAAGGGCTGGATGCCCAAGACGTCTTTGGCCCAGCAGCCTCAGGGCAGCAGGGAGAGCAAGAGGCCCAACTTGCCCCTAGGTCGGCTCTGCCCCTTCCCACACAGTCGGCCAGCCCAGCACCTGCCTGAGAGACTCTGGCTCCCCCGAGCTCTCTGCCGGTGCATGGGACAGGAACAGACGTGGGCATGTGGTTCTGCCTTGGCCAGGGAGTGTGTTCCCCGTGCCTTGCCCCCAGGCTCAGGGGCAAGGGCCCGGAGAGAGAACCACCCCAATGCGCTTTTCTCACGGGCTTGGGAGCATTGTGCGAACCTGGCGTGAACAGCGGGCGGGAGTGTTTGCAAACAGGACTTTGGAGGCAGCCGGGGAAGTCTTCCAGTGGGAGAGGGCCGGTTGTGCTCAGAGGCCCCACAGGCCAGGGGCAGGACGCAGCAGGGCCCCTGACCCTGGCCAGCCTTGCCCAGACCTTCCTGGCCTCCGGGGGTACTGCCCCACCAAGGGGCAGGCTGCGGGGACTGGGTCCAGACATGGCCGGGCGCCTCCCCAGGCTCATCCCCGCTGGTGCCTTTCCCCTGGGCCTAGGCCTCGGTTGAGGCCTCCTTGGAGAGGAGGTTGCTGGCAGGGGCTGTCTCCACACTGCAAGGTGCTGGAGATCAGAGGGCCTCGTCAGAGGGAAGGGACCAGCAAAGGGCTCGATGCCCAAGACCTCTTTGACCCAGCAGCCTCAGGGCAGCAGGGAGAGCAAGAGGCCCAACTTGCCCCTAGGTCGGCTCTGCCCCGTCCCACACAGGCGGCCAGCCCAGCAGCAGCCTGTCAGTCTCTGGCTCCCCCGAGCTCTCTGCCGGTGTAGGGGGCAGGAACAGACGTGTGCATGTCGTTCTGCCTTGGCCTGGGAGTGTGTTCCCCCTGCCTGGCCCCCAGGCTCAGGGGCAAGGGCCCGGTGAGAGCACCACCCCGAAGCGCTTTTCTCCCGGGCTTGGGAGCATTGTGCGTGCCTGGCGGGAACAGCGGGCGGGAGTGCTTGCAAACCGGCCTTTCGAGGCAGACGGGGAGGTCTTCCAGCGGGAGAGTGCCGGTTGTGCTCAGACGCCCCACAGGCCAGGGGCAGGACCCAGCAGTGTCCCTGCCCCTGGCAGCCTTGCCCAGACCTTCCTGGCCTCCGGGGGTACTGCCCCACCAAGGGGCAGGCTGCGGGGACTGGGTCCAGACATGCCCGGGCGCCTCCCCAGGCTCATCCCCGCTGGTGCCTTTCCCCTGGGCCTAGGCCTTGGTTGAGGCCTCCTTGGAGAGGAGGTTGCTGGCAGGGGCTGTCTCCACACTGCAAGGTGCTGGAGCTCAGAGGGCCTCGTCAGAGGGAAGGGACCAGCAAGGGGCTGGATGCCCAAGACCTCTTTGGCCCAGCAGCCTCAGGGCAGCAGGGAGAGCAAGAGGCCCAACTTGCCCCTAGGTCGGCTCTGCCCCTTCCCACACAGGCGGCCAGCCCAGCAGCTGCCTGACAGACTCTGGCTCCCCCGAGCTCTCTGCCGTTGCAGGGGACAGATCAGACGTGTGCATGTGGTTCTGCCTTGGTCTGGGAGTGTGGACCCACTGCCTTGCCCCCAGGCTCAGGGGCAAGGGCCCGGAGAGAGCACCACCCTGAAGCGCTTTTCTCCCGGGCTTGGGAGCATTGTGCACGCCTGCTGGGAACAGTGGGCGGGAGCGCTTGCAAACCGGCCTTTGGAGGCAGCCGGGGAGGTCTTCCAGTGGGAGAGGGCCGGTTGTGCTCAGAGGCCCCACAGGCCAGGGGCAGGACGCAGCAGGGCCCCTGCCCCTGGCCAGCCTTGCCCAGACCTTCCTGGCCTCCGGGGGTACTGCCCCACCAAGGGGCAGGCTGCGGGGCCTGGGTCCAGACATGCCCGGGCGCCTCCCCAGGCTCATCCCCGCTGGAGCCTTTCCCCTGGGCCTAGGCCTCGGTTGAGGCCTCCTTGGAGAGGAGGTTGCTGGCAGGGGCTGTCTCCACACTGCAAGGTGCTGGAGCTCAGAGGGCCTCGTCAGAGGGAAGGGACCAGTAAGGGGCTGGATGCCCAAGACGTCTTTGGCCCAGCAGCCTCAGGGCAGCAGGGAGAGCAAGAGGCCCAACTTGCCCCTAGGGCGGCTCTGCCCCTTCCCACACAGGCGGCCAACCCAGCAGCTGCCTGACAGACTCTGGCTCCCCCAAGCTCTCTGCCGGTGCAGGGGACAGGAACAGACGTGGGCATGTGGTTCTGCCTTGGCCTGGGAGTGTGTTCCCCCTGCCTTGCCCCCAGGCTCAGGGGCAAGGGCCCGGAGAGAGCACCACCCCAATGCGTTTTCTCCCGGGCTTGGGAGCATTGTGCGAGCCTGGCGTGAACAGCGGGCGGGAGTGTTTGCAAACAGGACTTTGGAGGCAGCCGTGGAGGTCTACCAGTGGGAGAGGGCCGGTTGTGCTCAGAGGCCTCACAGGCCAGGGGCAGGACCCAGCAGGTCCCCTGCCCCTGGCCAGCCTTGCCCAGACCTTCCTGGCCTCCGGGGGTACTGCCCCACCAAGGGGCAGGCTGCGGGGACTGGGTCCAGACATGCCTGGGCGCCTCCCCAGGCTCATCCCCGCTGGTGCCTTTCCCCTGGGCATAGGCCTCGGTTGATGCCTCCTCGGAGAGGAGGTTGCTGGCAGGGGCTGTCTCCACACTGCAAGGTGCTGGAGCTCAGAGGGCCTCGTCAGCGGGAAGGGACCAGCAAGGGGCTGGATGCCCAAGACCTCTTTGGCCCAGCAGCCTCAGGGCAGCAGGGAGAGCAAGAGGCCCAACTTGCCCCTAGGTCGGCTCTGCCCCTTCCCACACAGGCAGCCAACCCAGCAGCTGCCTGACAGACTCTGGCTCCCCTGAGCTCTCTGCCGGTGCAGGGGTCAGGAACAGACGTGTGCATGTGGTTCTGCCTTGGCCTGGGAGTGTGTTCCCCATGCCTTGCCCCGAGGCTCAGGGGCAGGGGCCCGGAGAGAGCACCACCCCGAAGCACTTTTCTCCTGGGCTTGGGAGCATTGTGCAAGTCTGGCGTGAACAGCGGGCGGGAGTGCTTGCAAACCGGCCTTTGGAGGCAGACGGGGACGTCTTCCAGCGGGAGAGTGCCGGTTGTGCTCAGACGTCCCACAGGCCAGGGGCAGGACCCAGCGCTGTCCCTGCCCCTGGCAGCCTTGCACAGACCTTCCTGGCCTCCGGGGGTACTGCCCCACCAAGGGGCAGGCTGCGGGGACTGGGTCCAGACATGCCCGGGCGCCTCCCCAGGCTCATCCCCGCTGGTGCCTTTCCCCTGGGCCTAGGCCTCGGTTGAGGCCTCATTGGAGAGGAGGTTGCTGGCAGGGGCTGTCTCCACACTGCAAGGTGCTGGAGCTCAGAGGGCCTCGTCAGAGGGAAGGGACCAGCAAGGGGCTGGATGCCCAAGACCTCTTTGGCCCAGCAGCCTCAGGGCAGCAGGGAGAGGAAGAGGCCCAACTTGCCCCTAGGTCGGCTCTGCCCCTTCCCACACAGGCGGCCAGCCCAGCACCTGCCTGACAGACTCTGGCTCCCCCGAGCTCTCTGCCGGTGCAGGGGTCAGGAACAGACGTGTGCATGTGGTTCTGCCTTGGTCTGGGAGTGTGGACCCACTGCCTGGCCCCCAGGCTCAGGGGCAAGGGCCCGGAGAGAGCACCACCCCGAAGCGCTGTTCTCCCGGGCTTGGGAGCATTGTGCGAGCCTGGCGTGAACAGCGGGCGGGAGTGTTTGCAAACAGGACTTTGGATGCAGCTGGGGAGGTCTTCCAGTGGGAGAGGGCCGGTTGTGCTCAGAGGCCTCACAGGCCAGGGGCAGGACCCAGCAGGGCCCCTGCCCCTGGCCAGCCTTGCCCAGACCTTCCTGGCCTCCGGGGGTACTGCCCCACCAAGGGGCAGGCTGCGGGGACTGGGTCCAGACATGTCCGTGCGCCTCCCCAGGATCATCCCCGCTGGTGCTTTTCCCCTGGGCGTAGGCCTCGGTTGAGGCCTCTTTGGAGAGAAGGTTGCTGGCAGGGGCTATCTCCACACTGCAAGGTGCTGGAGCTCAGAGGGCCTCGTCAGAGGGAAGGGACCAGCAAAGGGCTGGATGCCCAAGACCTCTTTGACCCAGCAGCCTCAGGGCAGCAGGGAGAGCAAGAGGCCCAACTTGCCCCTAGGTCGGCTCTGCCCCGTCCCACACAGGCAGCCAGCCCAGCAGCAGCCTGGCAGTCTCTGGCTCCCCCGAGCGCTCTGCCGGTGTAGGGGGCAGGAACAGGCGTGTGCATGTCGTTCTGCTTTGGCCTGGGAGTGTGTTCCAACTGCCTGGACCCCAGGCTCAGGGGCAAGGGCCCGGAGAGAGCACCACCGCGAAGCGCTTTTCTCCCGGGCTTGGGAGCATTGTGCACGCCTGCTGGGAACAGTGGGCGGGAGCGCTTGTTAACCGGCCTTTGGAGGCAGCCGGGCAGGTCTTCCAGCGGGAGAGTGCCGGTTGTGCTCAGACGCCCCACAGGCCAGGGGCAGCCCCAGCAGTGTCCCTGCCCCTGGCAGCCTTGCCCAGACCTTCCTGGCCTCCGGGGGTACTGCCCCACCAAGGGGCAGGCTGCGGGGACTGGGTCCAGACATGCCCGTGCGCCTCCACTGGCTCATCCCCGCTGGTGCCTTTCCCCTGGGCCTAGGCCTCGGTTGAGGCCTCCTTGGAGAGGAGGTTGGTGGCAGGGGCTGTCTCCACACTGCAAGGTGCTGGAGCTCAGAGGGCCTCGTCAGAGGGAAGGGACCAGCAAGGGGCTGGATGCCCAAGATCTCTTTGGCCCAGCAGCCTCAGGGCAGCAGGGAGAGCAAGAGGCCCAACTTGCCCCTAGGTCGGCTCTGCCCCTTCCCACACAGGCGGCCAGCCCAGCAGATGCCTGACAGACTCTGGCTCCCCCGAGCTCTCTGCCGGTGCAGGGGTCAGGAACAGACGTGTGCATGTGGTTCTGCCTTGGTCTGGGAGTGTGGAACCACTGCCTGGCCCCCACACTCAGGGGCAAGGGCCCGGAGAGAGCACCACCCTGAAGCGCTTTTCTCCCGGGCTTGGGAGCATTGTGCACGCCTGCTGGGAACAGTGGGCGGGCGCGCTTGCAAACCGGCCTTTGGAGACAGCCGGGGAGGTCTTCCAGTGGGAGAGGGCCGGTTGTGCTCAGAGGCCCCACAGGCCAGGGGCAGGACGCAGCAGGGCCCCTGCCCCTGGCCAGCCTTGCCCAGACCTTCCTGGCCTCCGGGGGTACTGCCCCACCAAGGGGCAGGCTGCGGGGACTGGGTCCAGACATGCTCGGGCGCCTCCCCTGGCTCATCCCCGCTGGTGCCTTTCCCCTGGGCCTAGGCCTCGGTTGAGGCCTCCTTGGAGAGGAGGTTGCTGGCAGGGGCTGTCTCCACACTGCAAGGTGCTGGAGCTCAGAGGGCCTCGTCAGAAGGAAGGGACCAGTAAGGGGCTGGATGCCCAAGACGTCTTTGGCCCAGCAGCCTCAGGGCAGCAGGGAGAGTAAAAGGCCCAACTTGCCCCTAGGTCGGCTCTGCCCCTTCCCACACAGGCGGCCAACCCAGCAGCTGCCTGCCAGACTCTGGCTCCCCCAAGCTCTCTGCCGGTGCAGGGGACAGGAACAGACGTGGGCATGTGGTTCTGCCTTGGCCAGGGAGTGTGTTCCCCGTGCCTTGCCCCCAGGCTCAGGGGCAAGGGCCCGGAGAGAGAACCACCCCAATGCGCTTTTCTCCCGGGCTTGGGAGCATTGTGCGAGCCTGGCGTGAACAGCGGGCGGGAGTGTTTGCAAACAGGACTTTGGAGGCAGCCGGGGAGGTCTTCCAGTGGGAGAGGGCCGGTTGTGCTCAGAGGCCCCACAGGCTAGGGGCAGGACCCAGCAGGGCCCCTGACCCTGGCCAGCCTTGCCCAGACCTTCCTGGCCTCTGGGGGTACTGCCCCACCAAGGGGCAGGCTGCGGGGACTGGGTCCAGACATGCCCGGGCGCCTCCCCAGGCTCATCCCCGCTGGTGCCTTTCCCCTGGGCCTAGGCCTCGGTTGAAGCCTCCTTGGAGAGGAGGTTGCTGGCAGGGGCTGTCTCCACACTGCAAGGTGCTGGAGATCAGAGGGCCTCGTCAGAGGGAAGGGACCAGCAAAGGGCTGGATTCCCAAGACCTCTTTGACCCAGCAGCCTCAGGGCAGCAGGGAGAGCAAGAGGCCCAACTTGCCCCTAGGTCGGCTCTGCCCCGTCCCACACAGGCGGCCAGCCCAGCAGCAGCCTGGCAGTCTCTGGCTCCCCCGAGCTCTCTGCCGGTGTAGGGGGCAGGAACAGACGTGTGCATGTCGTTCTGCCTTGGCCTGGGAGTGTGTTCCCCCTGCCTGGCCCCCAGGCTCAGGGGCAAGGGCCCGGTGAGAGCACCACCCCGAAGCGCTTTTCTCCCGGGCTTGGGAGCATTGTGCGTGCCTGGCGGGAACAGCGGGCGGGAGTGCTTGCAAACCGGCCTTTCGAGGCAGACGGGGAGGTCTTCCAGCGGGAGAGTGCCGGTTGTGCTCAGACGCCCCACAGGCCAGGGGCAGGACCCAGCAGTGTCCCTGCCCCTGGCAGCCTTGCCCAGACCTTCCTGGCCTCCGGGGGTACTGCCCCACCAAGGGGCAGGCTGCGGGGACTGGGTCCAGACATGCCCGGGCGCCTCCCCAGGCTCATCCCCGCTGGTGCCTTTCCCCTGGGCCTAGGCCTCGGTTGAGGCCTCCTTGGAGAGGAGGTTGCTGGCAGGGGCTGTCTCCACACTGCAAGGTGCTGGAGCTCAGAGGGCCTCGTCAGAGGGAAGGGACCAGCAAGGGGCTGGATGCCCAAGACCTCTTTGGCCCAGCAGCCTCAGGGCAGCAGGGAGAGCAAGAGGCCCAACTTGCCCCTAGGTCGGCTCTGCCCCTTCCCACACAGGCGGCCAGCCCAGCAGCTGCCTGACAGACTCTGGCTCCCCCGAGCTCTCTGCCGGTGCAGGGGGCAGATCAGACGTGTGCATGTGGTTCTGCCTTGTCCTGGGAGTGTGGACACCCTGCCTTGCCCCCAGGCTCAGGGGCAAGGGCCCGGAGAGAGCACCACCCTGAAGCGCTTTTCTCCCGGGCTTGGGAGCATTGTGCACGCCTGCTGGGAACAGTGGGCGGGAGTGCTTGCAAACCGGCCTTTGGAGGCAGCCGGGGAGGTCTTCCAGTGGGAGAGGGCCGGTTGTGCTCAGAGGCCCCACAGGCCAGGGGCAGGACGCAGCAGGGCCCCTGCCCCTGGCCAGCCTTGCCCAGACCTTCCTGGCCTCCGGGGGTACTGCCCCACCAAGGGGCAGGCTGCGGGGCCTGGGTCCAGACATGCCCGGGCGCCTCCCCAGGCTCATCCCCGCTGGTGCCTTTCCCCTGGGCCTAGGCCTCGGTTGAGGCCTCCTTGGAGAGGAGGTTGCTGGCAGGGGCTGTCTCCACACTGCAAGGTGCTGGAGCTCAGAGGGCCTCGTCAGAGGGAAGGGACCAGTAAGGGGCTGGATGCCCAAGACGTCTTTGGCCCAGCAGCCTCAGGGCAGCAGGGAGAGCAAGAGGCCCAACTTGCCCCTAGGGCGGCTCTGCCCCTTCCCACACAGGCGGCCAACCCAGCAGCTGCCTGACAGACTCTGGCTCCCCCAAGCTCTCTGCCGGTGCAGGGGACAGGAACAGACGTGGGCATGTGGTTCTGCCTTGGCCTGGGAGTGTGTTCCCCCTGCCTTGCCCCCAGGCTCAGGGGCAAGGGCCCGGAGAGAGCACCACCCCAATGCGCTTTTCTCCCGGGCTTGGGAGCATTGTGCGAGCCTGGCGTGAACAGCGGGCGGGAGTGTTTGCAAACAGGACTTTGGAGGCAGCCGTGGAGGTCTACCAGTGGGAGAGGGCCGGTTGTGCTCAGAGGCCCCACAGGCCAGGGGCAGGACCCAGCAGGGCCCCTGCCCCTGGCCAGCCTTGCCCAGACCTTCCTGGCCTCCGGGGGTACTGCCCCACCAAGGGGCAGGCTGCGGGGACAGGGTCCAGACATGCCCGGGCGCCTCCCCTGGCTCAACCCCGCTGGTGCCTTTCCCCTGGGCCTAGGCCTCGGTTGAGGCCTCCTTGGAGAGGAGATTGCTGGCAGGGGCTGTCTCCACACTGCAAGGTGCTGGAGCTCAGAGGGCCTCGTCAGAGGGAAGGGACCAGTAAGGGGCTGGATGCCCAAGACGTCTTTGGCCCTGCAGCCTCAGGGCAGCAGGGAGAGCAAGAGGCCCAACTTGCCCCTAGGTCGGCTCTGCCCCTTCCCACACAGGCGGCCAGCCCAGGACCTGCCTGAGAGACTCTGGCTCCCCCGAGCTCTCTGCCGGTGCAGGGGACAGGACCAGACGTGTGCATGTGTTTCTGCCTTGGTCTGGGAGTGTGTTCCCCCTGCCTTGCCCACAGGCTCAGGGGCAAGGGCCCGGAGAGAGCACCACCCCGAAGCGCTTTTCTCCCGGGCTTGGGACCATTGTGCGTGCCTGGCGGGAAGAGCGGGCAGGAGTGTTGGCAAACTGGCCTTTGGAGGCAGCCGGGGAGGTCTTCCAGTGGGAGAGGGCCGGTTGTGCTCAGAGGCCCCACAGGCCATGGGGAGGACCCAGCAGGGCCCCTGCCCCTGGCCAGCCTTGCCCAGATCTTCCTGACCTCCGGGGGTACTGCCCCACCAAGGGGCAGGCTGCGGGGACTAGGTCCAGACATGCCCGGGCGCCTCCCCAGGCTCATCCCCGCTGGTGCCTTTCCCCTGGGCCTAGGCCTCGGTTGAGGCCTCCTTGGAGAGGATGTTGCTGGCAGGGGCTGTCTCCACACTGCAAGGTGCTGGAGCTCAAAGGGCCTCGTCAGAGGGAAGGGACCAGCAAGGGGCTGGATGCCCAAGACGTCTTTGGCCCAGCAGCCTCAGGGCAGCAGGGAGAGGAAGAGGCCCAACTTGCCCCTAGGTTGGCTCTGCCCCTTCCCACACAGGCGGCCAGCCCAGCAGCTGCCTGACAGACTCTGGCTCCCCTGAGCTCTCTGCCGGTGCAGGGGTCAGGAACAGACGTGTGCATGTGGTTCTGCCTTGGTCTGGGAGTGTGGACCAACTGCCTGGCCCCCAGGCTCAGGGGCAAGGGCCCGAGGAGAGCACCACCCCGAAGCGCTTTTCTCCCGGGCTTGGGAGCATTGTGCTTGCCTGGCGGGAACAGCGGGCTGGAGTGTTGGCAAACTGGCCTTTGGAGGCAGCCGGGGAGTTCTTCCAGTGGGAGAGGGCCGGTTGTGCTCAGAGGCCCCACAGGCCAGGGGCAGGACCCAGCAGGGCCCCTGCCCCTGGCCAGCCTTGCCCAGACCTTCCTGGCCTCCGGGGGTACTGCCCCACCAAGGGGCAGGCTGCGGGGACTGGGTCCAGACATGCCCGGGCGCCTCCCCAGGCTCATCCCCGCTGGTGCCTTTCCCCTGGGCCTAGGCCTCGGTTGAGGCCTCCTTGGAGAGGAGGTTGCTGGCAGGGGCTGTCTCCACACTGCAAGGTGCTGGAGCTCAGAGGGCCTCGTCAGAGGGAAGGGACCAGCAAGGGGCTGGATGCCCAAGACCTCTTTGGCCCAGCAGCCTCAGGGCAGCAGGGAGAGCAAGAGGCCCAACTTGCCCCTAGGTCGGCTCTGCCACTTCCCACACAGGCGGCCAGCCCAGCAGCTGCCTGACAGACTCTGGCTCCCCCGAGCTCTCTGCCGGTGCAGGGGGCAGATCAGACGTGTGCATGTGGTTCTGCCTTGGCCTGGGAGTGTGGACACCCTGCCTTGCCCCCAGGCTCAGGGGCAAGGGCCCAGAGAGAGCACCACCCTGAAGCGCTTTTCTTCCGGGCTTAGGAGCATTGTGCCCGCCTGCTGGTAACAGTGGCCGGGAACGCTTGCAAACCGGCCTTTGGAGGCAGCCGGGGAGGTCTTCCAGTGGGAGAGGGCCGGTTGTGCTCAGAGGCCCCACCGGCCAGGGGCAGGACCCAGCAGGGCCCCTGCCCCTGGCCAGCCTTACCCAGACCTTCCTGGCCTCCGGGGGTACTGCCCCACCAAGGGGCAGGCTGCGGGGACTGTGTCCAGACATGCTCGGGCGCCTCCCCTGGCTCATCCCCGCTGGTGCCTTTCCCCTGGGCCTAGGCCTCGGTTGAGGCCTCCTTGGAGAGGAGGTTGCTGGCAGGGCCTGTCTCCACACTGCAAGGTGCTGGAGCTCAGAGGGCCTCGTCAGAGGGAAGGGACCAGTAAGGGGCTGGATGCCCAAGACGTCTTTGGCCCAGCAGCCTCAGGGCAGCAGGGAGAGCAAGAGGCCCAACTTGCCCCTAGGGCGGCTCTGCCCCTTCCCACACAGGCGGCCAACCCAGCAGCTGCCTGACAGACTCTGGCTCCCCCAAGCTCTCTGCCGGTGCAGGGGACAGGAACAGACGTGGGCATGTGGTTCTGCCTTGGCCTGGGAGTGTGTTCCCCATGCCTTGCCCCCAGGCTCGGGGGCAAGGGCCCGGAGAGAGCACCACCCCGAAGCGCTTTTCTCCCGGGCTTGGGAGCATTGTGCAAGTCTGGCGTGAACAGCGGGTGGGAGTGTTGGTAAACAGGACTTTGGAGGCAGCCGGGGAGGTCTTCCAAGGGCCTGTAGAGAGCACCACCCCGAAGCGCTTTTCTCCCGCGCTTGGGAGCATTCTGCGCGGGTGGCGGGAACAGCAGGCAGGAGTGCTTGAAAACCGTCCTTTGGAGGCAGCCGGGGAAGTCTTCCAGGGCCCGGTGTGAGCACCACCCCAAAATGCTTTTCTCCCGGGCTTGGGAGCATTGTGCGCGGATGGCGGGAACAGCAGGAAGGAGTCCTTGCAAACCGGCCTTTGGAGGCAGCCGGGGAGGTCTTCCAAGGGCCTGTAGAGAGCACCACCCCGAAGCGCTTTTCTCCCGCGCTTGGGAGCATTGTGCTCGGGTGGCGGGAACAGCGAGTGGGAGTGCTTGCAAACCGGCCTTTGGGGGCACCCCGGGAGGTCTTCCATGGGCACGGAGAGAACACCACCCCGAAGCGCTTTTCTCCGGGGTTTTGGAGGATTGTGCCTGGCTGGCGGGAACAGCGAGTGGGAGTGCTTGCAAACCGGCCTTTGGGGGCAGCCAGGGAGGTCCTCCATTGGCACGGAGAGAACACCACCCCGAAGCGCTTTTCTCCCGGTCTTGGGAGCATTGTGCGAGGCTGGCGGGAACAGCGGGCGGGAGTGCTTGCAAACCGGCCTTTGGAGGCAGCTTGGGAGGTCTTCCAAGGGCCCGGAGAGAGCACCATCCCGAAGCACTTTTCTCACGGAATTGGGAGCATTGTTCGCGGCTGTCGGGAACAGAGGACATGAGTGCTTGCAAACCGGCCTTTAGAGGCAGCCGGGGAGTCTTCCAAGGGCCCGAGAGAGACCACCCCAAAATGCTTTTCTCCCGGGCTTGGGAGCATTGTGTGCGGCTGGGGGGTCAGCGGGAGGGAGTTCTTGAAAACCAGCCTTTGGAGGCAGCCGGGGAGGTCTTCCAAGGGCCGGGAGAGAGCACCACCCCGAAGCGCTTTTCTCCCGGGCTTGGGAGCATTGTGCACGGCTGGCGGGAACAGCGGGATTGAGTGCTTGCAAACCGGCCTTTGGAGGCAGCCGGGGAGGTCTTCCAAGGGCCGGGAGAGAGCACCACCCCGAAGCGCTTTTCTCCTAGGCTTGGGAGCATTGTGCGCGGCTGGCGGGAACAGCGGGCATGAGTGCTTGCAAACCGGCCTTTGGAGACAAACGGGGAGGTCTTCCAAGGGCCCGAAGAGAGCACCACCCCGAAGCGCTTTTCTCCCGTGATTGGGAGCATTGTGTGCGGCTGGCGGGACAGCGGGAGGGAGTACTTGAAATCCAGCCTTTGGAGGCAGCCGGGGAGGTCTTCCAAGGGCCGGGAGAGAGCACCACCCTGAAGGGCTTTTCTCCTGGGCTTGGAGCATTTGCACGGATGGCGGGAACAGCGAGTGGGAGTGCTTGCAAACCGGCATTTGGGGGCAGCCCGGGAGGTCTTTCTTGGGCCCAGAGAGAACACCACCCCGAAACGCTTTTCTCCCGGGCTTGGGAGCATTGTGCGCGGGTGGCGGGAACAGCAGGCAGAAGTGCTTGCAAACCGGCCTTGGAGGCAGCCGGGGAGGTCTTCCAAAGCCCGGAGTGAGCACCACCCCAAAATGCTTTTCTCCCGGGCTTGGGAGCATTGTGCGCAGCTGGCGTGAACAGCGGGATTGAGTGCTTGCAAACCAGACTTTGGAGGCAGCCGGGGAGGTCGTCCAGCGGGAGAGTGCCAGTTGTGCTCAGAGGCCTCACAGGCCAGGGGCAGGACCCAGCAGGGCCCCTGCCCCTGGCCAGCCTTGCCCAGACCTTCCTGGCCTCCGGGGGTACTGCCCCACCAAGGGGCAGGCTGCGGGGCCTAGGTCCAGACATGCCCGGGCGCCTCCCCAGGCTCATCCCCGCTGGTGCCTTTCCCCTGGGCCTAGGCCTCGGTTGAGGCCTCCTTGGAGAGGAGGTTGCCGGCAGGGGCTGTCTGCACACTGCAAGGTGCTGGAGCTCAGAGGGCCTCGTCAGAGGGAAAGGACCAGCAAAGGGCTGGATGCCCAAGACCTCTTTGACCCAGCAGCCTCAGGGCAGCAGGGAGAGCAAGAGGCCCAACTTGCCCCTAGGTCGGCTCTACCCCGTCCCACACAGGCAGCCAGCCCAGCAGCAGCCTGGCAGTCTCTGGCTCCCCCGAACACTCTGCCGGTGTAGGGGGCAGGAATAGACGTGTGCATGTCGTTCTGCCTTGACCTGGGAGTGTGTTCCCCCTGCCTGTCCCCCAGGCTCAGGGGCAAGGGCCCGGAGAGAGCACCACCCCGAAGCGCTTTTCTCCCGGGCTTGGGAGCATTGTGCGTGCCTGGCGGGAACAGCGGGCGGGAGTGCTTGCAAACCGGCCTTTTGAGGCAGCCGGGGAGGTCTTCCAGCGGGAGAGTGCCGGTTGTGCTCAGACGCCCCACAGGCCAGGGGCAGGACCCAGCAGTGTCCCTGCCCCTGGCAGCCTTGCCCAGACCCTCCTGGCCTCCGGGGGTACTGCCCCACCAAGGGGCAGGCTGCGGGGACTGGGTCCAGACATGGCCGGGCGCCTCCCCAGGCTCATCCCCGCTGGTGCCTTTCCCCTGGGCCTAGGCCTTGGTTGAGGCCTCCTTGGAGAGGAGGTTGCTGGCAGGGGCTGTCTCCACACTGCAAGGTGCTGGAGCTCAGAGGGCCTCGTCAGAGGGAAGGGACCAGCAAGGGACTGGATGCCCAAGACCTCTTTGGCCCAGCAGCCTCAGGGCAGCAGGGAGAGGAAGAGGCCCAACTTGCCCCTAGGTCGGCTCTGCCCCTTCCCACACAGGCGGCCAGCCCAGCAGCTGCCTGACAGACTCTGGCTCCCCCGAGCTCTCTGCCGGTGCAGGGGTCAGGAAAAGACGTGTGCATGTGGTTCTGCGTTGGTCTGGGAGTGTGGACCCACTGCCTCGCCCCCACGCTCAGGGGCAAGGGCCCGGAGAGAGCAACACCCCGAAGCGCTTTTCTCCCGGGCTTGGGAGAATTGTGCGTGCCTGGCGTGAACAGCGGGCGGGAGTGTTGGCAAACCGGCCTTTGGAGGCAGCCGGGGAAGTCTTCCAGTGGGAGAGGGCCGGTTGTGCTCAGAGGCCACACAGGCCAGGGGCAGGACCCAGCAGGGCCCCTGCCCGTGGCCAGCCTTGCCCAGACCTTCCTGGCCTCCGGGGGTACTGCCCCACCAAGGGGCAGGCTGCGGGGACTGGGTCCAGACATGCCCGGGCGCCTCCCCAGGCTCATCCCCGCTGGTGCCTTTCCCCTGGTCCTAGGCCTCGGTTGAGGCCTCCTTGGAGAGGTGGTTGCTGGCAGGGGCTGTCTCCACACTGCAAGGTGCTGGAGCTCAGAGGGCCTCGTCAGAGGGAAGGGACAAGCAAGGGGCTGGATGCCCAAGATCTCTTTGGTCCCAGCAGCCTCAGGGCAGCAGGGAGAGCAAGAGGCCCAACTTGCCCCTAGGTCGGCTCTGCCCCTTCCCACACAGGCGGCCAGCCCAGCAGCTGCCTGACAGACTCTGGCTCCCCCGAGCTCTCTGCCGGTGCATGGGGCAGGAACAGACGTGTGCATGTCGTTCTGCCTTGGCCTGGGATTGTGGACCCCCTGCCTAGCCCCCAGGCTCAGGGGAAAGGGCCCGGAGAGAGCACCACCCCGAGGCGATTTTCTCCCGGGCTTGGGAGCGTTGTGCGCCCTTGGTTGGAACAGTGGGCGGGAGTGCTTGCAAACCGGCCTTTGGAGGCAGCCGGGGAGGTCTTCCAGTGGGAGAGGGCCGGTTGTGCTCAGAGGCCCCACAGGCCAGGGGCAGGACCCATCAGGTCCCCTGCCCCTGGCCAGCCTTTCCCAGACCTTCCTCGCCTCCAGGGGTACTGCCCCACCAAGGGGCAGGCTGCGGGGACTGGGTCCATACATGCCCGGGCGCCTCCCCAGGCTCATCCCCGCTGGTGCCTTTCCCCTGTGCCTAGGCCTCGGTATAGGCCTCCTTGGAGAGGAGGTTGCTGGCAGGGGCTGTCTCCACACTGCAAGGTGCTGGAGCTCAGAGGGCCTCGTCAGAGGGAAGGGACCAGCAAGGGGTTGGAGGCCCAAGACCTCTTTGGCCCAGCAGCCTCAGGGCAGCAGGGAGGTCAAGAGGCCCAACTTGCCGCTAGGTCGGCTCTGCCACTTCCCACACAGGCGGCCAGCCCAGCAGCTGCCTGACAGACTCTGGCTCCCCCGAGCTCTCTGCCGGTGCAGGGGGCAGATCAGACGTGTTCATGTGGTTCTGCCTTGGCCTGGGAGTGTGGACACCCTGCCTTGCCCCCAGGCTCAGGGGCAAGGGCCCAGAGAGAGCACCACCCTGAAGCGCTTTTCTCCCGGGCTTAGGAGCATTGTGCACGCCTGCTGGGAACAGTGGGCGGTAGCGCTTGCAAACCGGCCTTTGGAGGCAGCCGGGGAGGTCTTTCAGTGGGAGAGGGCCGGTTGTGCTCAGAGGCCCCACAGGCCAGGGGCAGGACCCAGCAGGGCCCCTGCCCCTGGCCAGCCTTGCCCAGACCCTCCTAACCTCCGAGGGTACTGCCCCACCAAGGGGCAGGCTGCGGGAACTGGGTCCAGACATGCTCGGGCGCCTCCCCTGGCTCATCCCCGCTGGTGCCTTTCCCCTGGGCCTAGGCCTCGGTTGAGGCCTCCTTGGAGAGGAGGTTGCTGGCAGGGGCTGTCTCCACACTGCAAGGTGCTGGAGCTCAGAGGGCCTCGTCAGAGTGAAGGGACCAGTGAGGGGCTGGATGCCCAAGACGTCTTTGGCCCAGCAGCCTCAGGGCAGCAGGGAGAGCAAGAGGCCCAACTTGCCCCTAGGTCGGCTCTGCCCCTTCCCACACAGGCGGCCAACCCAGCAGCTGCCTGCCAGACTCTGGCTCCCCCAAGCTCTCTGCCGGTGCAGGGGAGAGGAACAGACGTGTGCATGTGTTTCTGCCTTGGCCTGGGAGTGTGTTCCCCCTGCCTTGCCCCCAGGCTCAGGGGCAAGGGCCCGGAGAGAGCACCACTCCGAAGTGCTTTTCTCCCGGGCTTGGGAGCATTGTGCGAGCCTGACGTGAACAGCGGGCGGGAGTGTTTGCAAACAGGACTTTGGAGGCAGCCGGGGAGGTCTTCCAGTGGGAGAGGGCCGGTTGTGCTCAGAGGCCCCACAGGCCAGGGTCAGGACCCAGCAGGGCCCCTGCCCCCGGCCAGACTTGCCCAGACCTTCCTGGACTCCGGGGGTACTGCCCCACCAAGGGGCAGGCAGCGGAGACTGGGTCCAGACATATCCGTGCGCCTCCCCAGGCTCATCCCCGCTGGTGCCTTTCCCCTGGGTGTAGTCCTCGGTTGAGGCCTCTTTGGAGAGGAGGTTGCTGGCAGGAGCTATCTCCACACTGCACGGTGCTGGAGCTCAGAGGGCCTCGTCAGAGGGAAGGCACCAGCAAAGGGCTGGATGCCCAAGACCTCTTTGACCCAGCAGCCTCATGGCAGCAGGGAGAGCAAGAGGCCCAACTTGCCCCTAGGGCGGCTCTGCCCCGTCCCACACAGGCAGCCAGCCCAGCAGCAGCCTGGCAGTCTCTGGCTCCCCCGAGCTCTCTGCCGGTGTAGGGGGCAGGAACAGACGTGTGCATGTCGTTCTCCCTTGGCCTGGGAGTGTGTTCCCCCTGCCTGGCCCCAGGCTCAGGGGCAAGGGCCCGGAGAGAGCACCACCCCGAAGCGCTTTTCTCCCGGGCTTGGGAGCATTGTGCGTGCCTGGGGGAACAGCGGGTGGGAGTGCTTGCAAACCGTCTTTTGGAGGCAGACGGGGAGGTCTTCCAGCGGGGGAGTGCCGGTTGTGTTCAGACGCCCAACAGGCCAGGGGCAGGACCCAGCAGTGTCCCTGCCCCTGGCAGCCTTGCCGAGACCTTCCTGGCTTCCGGGGGTACTGCCCCACCAAGGGGCAGGCTGCGGGGACTGGGTCCAGACATGGCCGGGCGCCTCCCCAGGCTCATCCCCGCTGGTGCCTTTCCCCTAGGCCTAGGCCTCGGTTGAGGCCTCCTTGGAGAGGAGGTTGCTGGCAGGGGCTGTCTCCACACTGCAAGGTGCTGGAGCTCAGAGGGCCTCATCAGAGGGAAGGGACCAGCAAGGGGCTGGATGCCCAAGACCTCTTTGGCCCAGCAGCCTCAGGGCAGCAGGGAGAGGAAGAGGCCCAACTTGCCCCTAGGTCGGCTCTGCCCCTTCCCACACAGGCGGCCAGCCCAGCAGCTGCCTGAAAGACTCTGGCTCCCCCGAGCTCTCTGCCGGTGCAGGGGTCAGGAACAGACGTGTGCATGTGGTTCTGCCTTGGTCTCCGAGTGTGGACCAACTGCCTGGCCCCCAGGTTCAGGGGCAAGGGCCCGG
Source organism: Dama dama (assembly GCF_033118175.1). Classification (NCBI taxonomy): domain Eukaryota; kingdom Metazoa; phylum Chordata; class Mammalia; order Artiodactyla; family Cervidae; genus Dama; species Dama dama. Next base: position 127,917 of record NW_026870962.1, read on the forward strand.
AGAGACCACCACCCCGAAGCGCTTTTCTCCCGGGCTTGGGAGAATTGTGCGCGCTTGGTGGGAACAGTGGGCGGGAGTGCTTGCAAACCGGCCTTTGGAGGCAGCCGGGGAGGTCTTCCAGTGGGAGAGGGCCGGTTGTGCTCAGAGGCCCCACAGGCCAGGGGCAGGACCCAGCAGGGCCCCTGCCCCTGGCCAGCCTTGCCCAGACCTTCCTGCCTCCGGGGTTACAGCCCCACAAAGGGGTAGGCTGCGGGGAATGGGTCCAGACATGCCCGGGCGCCTCCCCAGGCTCATCCCCGCTGGTGCCTTTCCCCTGGGCCTAGGCCTCGGTTGAGACCTCCTTGGAGAGGAGGTTGCTGGCAGGGATTGTCTCCACACTGCAAGGTGCTGGAGCTCAGAGGGCCTCGTCAGAGGGAAGGGCCAGCAACGGGATGGATGCCCAAGACCTCTTTGGCCCAGCAGCCTCAGGGCAGCAGGGAGAGGAAGAGGCCCAACTTGCCCCTAGGTCGGCTCTGCCCCTTCCCACACAGGCGGCCAACCCAGCAGCTGCCTGACAGACTCTGGCTCCCCCGAGCTCTCTGCCGGTGCAGGGGGCAGGAACAGACGTGTGCATGTGGTTCTGACTTGGCCTGGGAGTGTGGACACCGTGCCTTGACCCCAGGCTCAGGGGCAAGGGCCCGGAGAGAGCACCACCCTGAAGCGCTTTTCTCCCGGGCTTGGGAGCATTGTGCACGCCTGCTGGGAACAGTGGGCGGGAGCGCTTGCAAACCGGCCTTTGGAGGCAGCCGGGGAGGTCTTCCAGTGGGAGAGGGCCGGTTGTGCTCAGAGGCCCCACAGGCCAGGGGCAGGACGCAGCAGGGCCCCTGCCCCTGGCCAGCCTTGCCCAGACCTTCCTGGCCTCCGGGGGTACTGCCCCACCAAGGGGCAGGCTGCGGGGACTGGGTCCAGACATGCTCGGGCGCCTCCCCTGGCTCATCCCCGCTGGTGCCTTTCCCCTGGGCCTAGGCCTCGGTTGAGGCCTCCTTGGAGAGGAGGTTGCTGGCAGGGGCTGTCTCCACACTGCAAGGTGCTGGAGCTCAGAGGGCCTCGTCAGAGGGAAGGGACCAGTAAGGGGCTGGATGCCCAAGACTTCTTTGGCCCAGCAGCCTCAGGGCAGCAGGGAGAGCAAGAGGCCCAACTTGCCCCTAGGGCGGCTCTGCCCCTTCCCACACAGGCGGCCAGCCCAGCACCTGCCTGTGAGACTCTGGCTCCCCCAAGCTCTCTGCCGGTGTAGGGGGCAGGAACAGACGTGTTCATGTCGTTCTGTCTTGGCCTGGGAGTGTGTTCCCCCTGCCTGGCCCGCAGGCTCAGGGGCAAGGGCCCGGAGAGAGCACCACCCCGAAGCGCTTTTCTCCCGGGCTTGGGAGCATTGTGCGTGCCTGGCGGGAACAGCGGGCGGGAGTGCTTGCAAACCGGCCTTTGGAGGCAGACGGGGAGGTCTTCCAGCGGGAGAGTGCCGGTTGTGCTCAGACGTCCCACAGGCCAGGGGCAGGACCCAGCGCTGTCCCTGCCCCTGGCAGCCTTGCACAGACCTTCCTGGCCTCCGGGGGTACTGCCCCACCAAGGGGCAGGCTGCGGGGACTGGGTCCAGACATGCCCGGGCGCCTCCCCAGGCTCATCCCCGCTGGTGCCTTTCCCCTGGGCCTAGGCCTCGGTTGAGGCCTCATTGGAGAGGAGGTTGCTGGCAGGGGCTGTCTCCACACTGCAAGGTGCTGGAGCTCAGAGGGCCTCGGCAGAGGGAAGGGACCAGCAAGGGGCTGGATGCCCAAGACCTCTTTGGCCCAGCAGCCTCAGGGCAGCAGGGAGAGCAAGAGGCCCAACTTGCCCCTAGGTCGGCTCTGCCCCTTCCCACACAGGCGGCCAGCCCAGCAGCTGCCTGACAGACTCTGGCTCCCCCGAGCTCTCTGCCGGTGCAGGGGGCAGGAACAGACGTGTGCATGTGGTTCTGCCTTGGTCTGGGAGTGTGGAACCACTGCCTGGCCCCCACACTCAGGGGCAAGGGCCCGGAGAGAGCAACACACCGAAGCGCTTTTCTCCCGGGCTTGGGAGAATTGTGCGTGCCTGGCGAGAACAGCGGGCGGGAGTGTTGGCAAACCGGCCTTTGGAGGCAGCCGGGGAGGTCTTCCAGTGGGAGAGGGCCGGTTGTGCTCAGAGGCCCCACAGGCCAGGGGCAGGACCCAGCAGGGCCCCTGCCCCTGGCCAGCCTTGCCCAGCCCTTCCTGGCCTCCGGGGGTACTGCCCCACCAAGGGGCAGGCTGCGGGGACTGGGTCCAGTCATGCCCGGGCGCCTCCCCAGGCTCATCCCCGCTGGTGCCTTTCCCCTGGGCCTAGGCCTCGGTTGAGGCCTCCTTGGAGAGGAGGTTGCTGGCAGGGGCTGTCTCCACACTGCAAGGTGCTGGAGCTCAGAGGGCCTCGTCAGAGGGAAGGGACCAGCAAGGGGCTGGATGCCCAAGACCTCTTTGGCCCAGCAGCCTCAGGGCAGCAGGGAGAGCAAGAGGCCCATCTTGCCCCTAGGTCGGCTCTGCCCCTTCCCACACAGGCGGCTAGCCCAGCAGCTGCCTGACAGACTCTGGCTCCCCCGAGCTCTCTGCCGGTGCAGGGGGCAGATCAGACGTGTGCATGTGGTTCTGCCTTGGCCTGGGAGTGTGGACACCCTGCCTTGCCCCCAGGCTCAGGGGCAAGGGCCCAGAGAGAGCACCACCCTGAAGCGCTTTTCTCCCGGGCTTGGGAGCATTGTGCACGCCTGCTGGGAACAGTGGGCGGGAGCGCTTGCAAACCGGCCTTTGGAGGCAGCCGGGGAGGTCTTCCAGTGGGAGAGGGCCGGTTGTGCTCAGAGGCCCCACAGGCCAGGGGCAGGACCCAGCAGGGCCCCTGCCCCTGGCCAGCCTTACCCAGACCTTCCTGGCCTCCGGGGGTACTGCCCCACCAAGGGGCAGGCTGCGCGGACTGGGTCCAGACATGCTCGGGCGCCTCCCCTGGCTCATCCCCGCTGGTGCCTTTCCCCTGGGCCTAGGCCTCGGTTGAGGCCTCCTTGGAGAGGAGGTTGCTGGCAGGGGCTGTCTCCACACTGCAAGGTGCTGGAGCTCAGAGGGCCTCGTCAGAGGGAAGGGACCAGTAAGGGGCTGGATGCCCAAGACGTCTTTGGCCCAGCAGCCTCAGGGCAGCAGGGAGAGCAAGAGGCCCAACTTGCCGCTAGGGCGGCTCTGCCCCTTCCCACACAGGCGGCCAACCCAGCAGCTGCCTGACAGACTCTGGCTCCCCCAAGCTCTCTGCCGGTGCAGGGGACAGGAACAGACGTGGGCATGTGGTTCTGCCTTGGCCTGGGAGTGTGTTCCCCATGCCTTGCCCCCAGGCTCAGGGGCAAGGGCCCGGAGAGAGCACCACCCCGAAGCGCTTTTCTCCCGGGCTTGGGAGCATTGTGCAAGTCTGGCGTGAACAGCGGTGGGAGTGTTGGCAAACCGGCCTTTGGAGGCAGCCGGGGAGGTCTTCCAGTTGGAGAGGGCCGGTTGTGCTCAGAGGCCCCACAGGCCAGGGGCAGGACCCAGCAGGTCCCCTGCCCCTGGCCAGCCTTTCCCAGACCTTCCTGGCCTCAGGGGGTACTGCCCCACCAAGGGGCAGGCTGCGGGGACTGGGTCCAGACATGCCCGGGCGCCTCCCCAGGCTCATCCCCGCTGGTGCCTTTCCCCTGGTCATAGGTCTCGGTTGAGGCCTCCTTGGAGAGGAGGTTGCTGGCAGGGGCTGTCTCCACACTGCAAGGTGCTGGAGCTCAGAGGGCCTCGTCAGAGGGAAGGGACCAGCAAGGGGCTGGATGCCCTAGACCTCTTTGGCCCAGCAGCCTCAGGGCAGCAGGGAGGTCAAGAGGCCCAACTTGCCCCTAGGTCGGCTCTGCCCCTTCCCACAAAGGCGGCCAGCCCAGCAGCTGCCTGACAGACTCTGGCTCCCCCGAGCTCTCTGCCGGTGCAGGGGTCAGGAACAGACGTGTGCATGTGGTTCTGCCTTGGCCTGGGAGTGTGGACCCCCTGCCTGGCCCCCAGGCTCAGGGGCAAGGGCCCGGAGAGAGCACCACCCCGAAGCGCTTTTCTCCCGGGCTTGGGAGCATTGTGCGCGCTTGGTGGGAACAGTGGGCGGGAGTGCGTGCAAAACGGCCTTTGGAGGCAGCCGGGGAGGTCTTCCAGTGGGAGAGGGCCGGTTGTGCTCAGAGGCCCCACAGGCCAGGGGCAGGACCCAGCAGGTCCCCTGCCCCTGGTCAGCCTTGCCCAGACCTTCCTGGCCTCCAGGGGTACTGCCCCACCAAGGGGCAGGCTGCGGGGACTGGGTCCAGACATGCCCGGGCGCCTCCCCAGGCTCATCCCCGCTGGTGCCTTTCCCCTGGGCCTAGGCCTCGGTTGAGGCCTCCTTGGAGAGGAGATTGCTGGCAGGTGCTGTCTCCACACTGCAAGGTGCTGGAGCTCAGAGGGCCTCGTCAGAGGGAAGGGACCAGCAAAGGGCTGGATGCCCAAGACGTCTTTGGCCCAGCAGCCTCAGGGCAGCAGGGAGAGCAAGAGGCCCAACTTGCCCCTAGGTCGGCTCTGCCCCTTCCCACACAGGCGGCCAGCCCAGCACCTGCCTGTGAGACTCTGGCTCCCCCAAGCTCTCTGCCGGTGTAGGGGGCAGGAACAGACGTGTTCATGTCGTTCTGTCTTGGCCTGGGAGTGTGTTCCCCCTGCCTGGCCCGCAGGCTCAGGGGCAAGGGCCCGGAGAGAGCACCACCCCGAAGCGCTTTTCTCCCGGGCTTGGGAGCATTGTGCGTGCCTGGCGGGAACAGCGGGCGGGAGTGCTTGCAAACCGGCCTTTGGAGGCAGACGGGGAGGTCTTCCAGCGGGAGAGTGCCGGTTGTGCTCAGACGTCCCACAGGCCAGGGGCAGGACCCAGCGCTGTCCCTGCCCCTGGCAGCCTTGCACAGACCTTCCTGGCCTCCGGGGGTACTGCCCCACCAAGGGGCAGGCTGCGGGGACTGGGTCCACACATGCCCGGTCGCCTCCCCAGGCTCATCCCCGCTGGTGCCTTTCCCCTGGGCCTAGGCCTCGGTTGAGGCCTCATTGGAGAGGAGGTTGCTGGCAGGGGCTGTCTCCACACTGCAAGGTGCTGGAGCTCAGAGGGCCTCGGCAGAGGGAAGGGACCAGCAAGGGGCTGGATGCCCAAGACCTCTTTGGCCCAGCAGCCTCAGGGCAGCAGGGAGAGCAAGAGGCCCAACTTGCCCCTAGGTCGGCTCTGCCCCTTCCCACACAGGCGGCCAGCCCAGCAGCTGCCTGACAGACTCTGGCTCCCCCGAGCTCTCTGCCGGTGCAGGGGGCAGGAACAGACGTGTGCATGTGGTTCTGCCTTGGTCTGGGAGTGTGGAACCACTGCCTGGCCCCCACACTCAGGGGCAAGGGCCCGGAGAGAGCAACACACCGAAGCGCTTTTCTCCCGGGCTTGGGAGAATTGTGCGTGCCTGACGAGAACAGCGGGCGGGAGTGTTGGCAAACCGGCCTTTGGAGGCAGCCGGGGAGGTCTTCCAGTGGGAGAGGGCCGGTTGTGCTCAGAGGCCCCACAGGCCAGGGGCAGGACCCAGCAGGGCCCCTGCCCCTGGCCAGCCTTGCCCAGACCTTCCTGGCCTCCGGGGGTACTGCCCCACCAAGGGGCAGGCTGCGGGGACTGGGTCCAGTCATGCCCGGGCGCCTCCCCAGGCTCATCCCCGCTGGTGCCTTTCCCCTGGGCCTAGGCCTCGGTTGAGGCCTCCTTGGAGAGGAGGTTGCTGGCAGGGGCTGTCTCCACACTGCAAGGTGCTGGAGCTCAGAGGGCCTCGTCAGAGGGAAGGGACCAGCAAGGGGCTGGATGCCCAAGACCTCTTTGGCCCAGCAGCCTCAGGGCAGCAGGGAGAGCAGAGGCCCAACATGCCCCTAGGTCGGCTCTGCCACTTTCCACACAGGCGGCCAGCCCAGCAGCTGCCTGAGAGATTCTGGCTCCCCCGAGCTCTCTGCCGGTGTAGGGGGCAGGAACAGACGTGTGCATGTCGTTCTCCCTTGGCCTGGGAGTGTGTTCCACCTGCCTGGCCCCCAGGCTCAGGGGCAAGGACCCGAGGAGAGCACCACCCCGAAGCACTTTTCTCCCGGGCTTGGGAGCATTGTGCGTGCCTGGCGGGAACAGCGGGTGGGAGTGCTTGCAAACAGGCCTTTGGAGACAGACGGGGAGGTCTTCCAGCGGGAGGGTGCTGGTTGTGCTAAGACGCCCCACAGGCCAGGGGCAGGACCCAGCAGTGTCCCTTCCCCTGGCAGCCTTGCCTAGACCTTCCTGGCCTCCGGGGGTACTGCCCCACCAAGGGGCAGGCTGCGGGGACTGGGTCCAGACATGCCCGGGCGCCTCCCCAGGCTCATCCCCGCTGGTGCCTTTCCCCTGGGCCTAGGCCTCGGTTGAGGCCTCCTTGGAGAGGAGGTTGCTGGCAGGGGCTGTCTCCACACTGCAAGGTGCTGGAGCTCAGAGGGCCTCGTCAGAGGGAAGAGACCAGCAAGGGGCTGGATGCCCAAGACCTCTTTGGCCCAGGAGCCTCAGGGCAGCAGGGAGAGCAAGAGGCCCAACTTGCCCCTAGGTCGGCTCTGCCCCTTTCCACACAGGCCGCCAACCCAGCAGCTGCCTGGCATACTCTGGCTCCCCCGAGCTCTCTGCCGGTGCAGGGACCAGGAACAGACGTGTGCATGTGGTTCTGCCTTGGCCTGGGAGTGTGTTCCCCCTGCATTGCCCCCAGGCTCAGGGGCAAGGGCCCGGTGAGAGCACCACCCCGAAGCGCTTTTCTCCCGGGCTTGGGAGCATTGTGCGTGCCTGGCGGGAACAGCGGGCATGAGTTCTTGCAAACTGTCCTTTGGAGGCAGCCGGGGAGGTCTTCCAAGGGCCCGGACTGATCACCACCCCAAAATGCTTTTCTCCCGGGCTTGGGAGCATTGTGCGCGGCTGTCGGGAACAGCGGACATGAGTGCTTGCAAACCGGCCTTTGGAGGCAGCCCGGGAGGTCTTCCAAGGGCCCGGAGAGAGCACTACCCCAAAATGCTTTTCTTCCTTGCTTGGGAGCATTGTGCGCGCGTTGCGGGAACAGCAGGCAGGAGTGCTTGCAAACCGGCCTTTGGAGGCAGCCGGGGAGGTCTTCCAAGGGCCTGGAGAGAGCACCACCTCGAAGCGCTTTTCTCTCGGGTTTTGGAGCATTGTGTGCGGCTGGTGGGACAGCGGGAGGGAATTCTTGCAAACCGGCCTTTGGCGGCAGCCAGAGAAGTCTTCCAAGGGCGCGGAGAGAGCACCACCCCGAAGCGCTTTTCTCCGGGGTTTTGGAACATTGTGTGTGCCTGGCGGGAACAGCGAGTGGGAATGCTTGCAAACCGGCCTTTGGGGGCAGCCGGGGAGGTCCTCCATGGTCCCTGAGAGAACACCACCCCGAAGCGCTTTTCTCACGGTCTTTGGAGCATTGTGCGTGGCTGGCGGGAACAGCGGGCATGAGTGCTTGCAAACTGTCCTTTGGAGGCAGCCGGGGAGGTCTTCCAAGGGCCGGACTGATCACCACCCCAAAATGCTTTTCTCTCGGGCTTGGGAGCATTGTGCGCGGCTGTCGGGAACAACGGACATGAATGCTTGCAAACCGGCCTTTGGAGGCAGCCCGGGAGGTCTTCCAAGGGCCCGGAGAGAGCACCACCCCGAAGCGCTTTTCTCCCGGGCTTGGGAGCATTGTGCGTGGATGGCGGAAGCAGCGGGAATGAGTACTTACAAACCGGCCTTTGGGGGCAGCCGGGGAGGTCTTGAAAGTGCCCGGAGAGAGCACCACCCCGAAGCGCTTTTCTCCCGGGCTTGGGAACATTGTGCGCGGCTGGCGGGAACAGCAGGCAGGACTGCTTGCAAACTGGCCTTTGGAGGCAGCCGGGGAGGTCTACCAAGGGCCCGGAGTGAGCACCACCCCAAAATGCTTTTCTCCCGGGCTTGGGAGCATTGTGCGCGGCTGGTGGGAACAACGGGCATGAGTGCTTGCAAACCGGCCTTTGGAGGCAGCCGGGGACGTCTTCCAAGGGCCCGGAGAGAGCACCACCCCGATGCGCTCTTCTCCCGGGCTTGGGAGCATTGTGCGCGGCTGGCGGGAACAGCAGGCAGGACTGCTTGCAAACTGGCCTTTGGAGGCAGCCGGGGAGGTCTTCCAAGGGCCCGGAGTGAGCACCACCCCAAAATGCTTTTCTCCCGGGCTTGGGAGCATTGTGCGTGGCTGGCGGGAACAGCAGGAAGGAGTCCTTGCAAACCGGCCTTTGGAGGCAGCGGGGGAGGTCTTCCAAGGGCCTGTAGAGAGCACCACCCCGAAGCGCTTTTCTCCCGGGCTTGGGAGTATTGTGCGCGGGTGGCGGGAACAGCAGGCAGGAGTGCTTGAAAACCGGCCTTTGCAGGCAGCCGGGGAGGTCTTCCAGGGCCCGGTGTGAGCACCACCCCAAAAAGCTTTTCTCCCGGACTTGGGAGCATTGTGCGCGGCTGGTGGGAACAGCGGGCATGAGTGCTTGCAAACTGGCCACTGGAGGCAGCCGGGGAGGTCTTCCAAGGGCCTGTAGAGAGCACCACCCCAAAATGCTTCTCTCCCGGGCTTGGGAGCATTGTGCGTGGCTGGCGGGAACAGCAGGAAGGAGTCCTTGCAAACCGGCCTTTGGAGGCAGCCGGGGAGGTCTTCCAAGGGCCTGTAGAGAGCACCACCCCGAAGCGCTTTTCTCCCGGGCTTAGGAGCATTGTGCCCAGGTGGCGGGAACAGCAGGCAGGAGTGCTTGAAAACTGGCCTTTGGAGGCAGCCGGGGAGGTCTTCCAGGGCCCGGTGTGAGCACCACCCCAAAAAGCTTTTCTCCCGGGCTTGGGAGCATTGTGCGCGGCTGGTGGGAACAGCGGACATGAGTGCTTGCAAACTGGCCATTGGAGGCAGCCGGGGAGGTCTTCCAAGGGCCTGTAGAGAGCACCACCCCAAAATGCTTTTCTCCCGGGCTTGGGAGCATTGTGCGTGGCTGGCGGGAACAGCAGGAAGGAGTCCTTGCAAACCGGCCTTTGGAGGCAGCCGGGGAGGTCTTCCAAGGGCCTGTAGAGAGCACCACCCCGAAGCGCTTTTCTCCCGCGCTTGGGAGCATTCTGCGCGGGTGGCGGGAACAGCAGGCAGGAGTGCTTGAAAACCGTCCTTTGGAGGCAGCCGGGGAGGTCTTCCAGGGCCCGGTGTGAGCACCACCCCAAAATGCTTTTCTCCCGGGCTTGGGAGCATTGTGCGCGGATGGCAGGAACAGCAGGAAGGAGTCCTTGCAAACCGGCCTTTGGAGGCAGCCCGGGAGGTCTTCCAAGGGCCTGTAGAGAGCACCACCCCGAAGCGCTTTTCTCCCGGGCTTGGGAGCATTGTGCGCGGGTGGCGGGAACAGCAGGCAGGAGTGCTTGAAAACCGTCCTTTGGAGGCAGCCGGGGAGGTCTTCCAGGGCCCGGTGTGAGCACCACCCCAAAATGCTTTTCTCCCGGGCTTGGGAGCATTGTGCGCGGATGGCGGGAACAGCGAGTGGGAGTGCTTGCAAACCGGCCTTTGGGGGCACCCCGGGAGGTCTTCCATGGGCACGGAGAGAACACCACCCCGAAGCGCTTTTCTCCGGGGTTTTGGAGGATTGTGCGTGGCTGGCGGGAACAGCGAGTGGGAGTGCTTGCAAACCGGCCTTTGGGGGCAGCCAGGGAGGTCCTCCATTGGCACGGAGAGAACACCACCCCGAAGCGCTTTTCTCCCGGTCTTGGGAGCATTGTGCGAGGCTGGCGGGAACAGCGGGCGGGAGTGCTTGCAAACCGGCCTTTGGAGGCAGCTTGGGAGGTCTTCCAAGGGCCCGGAGAGAGCACCATCCCGAAGCACTTTTCTCACGGAATTGGGAGCATTGTTCGCGGCTGTCGGGAACAGAGGACATGAGTGCTTGCAAACCGGCCTTTAGAGGCAGCCGGGGAGTCTTCCAAGGGCCCGGAGAGAGACCAACCCAAAATGCTTTTCTCCCGGGCTTGGGAGCATTGTGTGCGGCTGGCGGGTCAGCGGGAGGGAGTTCTCGAAAACCAGCCTTTGGAGGCAGCCGGGGAGGTCTTCCAAGGGCCAGGAGAGAGCACCACCCCGAAGCGCTTTTCTCCCGGGCTTGGGAGCATTGTGCGCGGCTGGCGGGAACAGCGGGATTGAGTGCTTGCAAACTGGCCTTTGGAGGCAGCCGGGGAGGTCTTCCAAGGGCCGGGAGAGAGCACCACCCCGAAGCGCTTTTCTCCTAGGCTTGGGAGCATTGTGCGCGGCTGGCGGGAACAGCGGGCATGAGTGCTTGCAAACCGGCCTTTGGAGACAAACGGGGAGGTCTTCCAAGGGCCCGTAGAGAGCACCACCCCGAAGCGCTTTTCTCCCGTGATTGGGAGCATTGTGTGCGGCTGGCGGGACAGCGGGAGGGAGTACTTGAAATCCAGCCTTTGGAGGCAGCCGGGGAGGTCTTCCAAGGGCCGGGAGAGAGCACCACCCTGAAGGGCTTTTCTCCTGGGCTTGGAGCATTTGCACGGATGGCGGGAACAGCGAGTGGGAGTGCTTGCAAACCGGCATTTGGGGGCAGCCCGGGAGGTCTTTCTTGGGCCCAGAGAGAACACCACCCCGAAACGCTTTTCTCCCGGGCTTGGGAGCATTGTGCGCGGATGCCGGGAACAGCAGGCAGAAGTGCTTGCAAACCGGCCTTGGAGGCAGCCGGGGAGGTCTTCCAAAGCTCGGAGTGAGCACCACCCCAAAATGCTTTTCTCCCGGGCTTGGGAGCATTGTGCGCAGCTGGCGTGAACAGCGGGACTGAGTGCTTTCAAACCAGCCTTTGGAGGCAGCCGGGGAGGTCTTCCAGCGGGAGAGTGCCAGTTGTTCTCAGAGGCCCCACAGGCCAGGGGCAGGACCCAGCAGTGTCCCTGCCTCTGGCAGCCTTGCCCAGACCTTCCTGGCCTCCGGGGGTACTACCCCACCAAGGGGCAGGCTGCGGGGCCTGGGTCCAGACATGCCCGGGCGCCTCCCCAGGCTCATCCCCGCTGGTGCCTTTCCCCTGGGCCTAGGCCTCGGTTGAGGCCTCCTTGGAGAGGAGGTTGCCGGCAGGGGCTGTCTCCACACTGCAAGGTGCTGGAGCTCAGAGGGCCTCGTCAGAGGGAAGGGACCAGCAAGGGGCTGGATGCCCAAGACCTCTTTGGCCCAGCAGCCTCAGGGCAGCAGGGAGAGGAAGAGCCCCAACTTGCCCCTAGGTCGGCTCTGCCCCTTCCCACACAGGCGGCCAGCCCAGCAGCTGCCTGACAGACTCTGGCTCCCCCGAGCTCTCTGCCGGTGAAGGGGTCAGGAACAGACGTGTGCATGTGGTTCTGCGTTGGTCTGGGAGTGTGGACCCACTGCCTCGCCCCCAGGCTCAGGGGCAAGGGCCCGGAGAGAGCACCACCCCGAAGCGCTTTTCTCCCGGGCTTGGGAGAATTGTGCGTGCCTGGCGGGAACAGCGGGCGGGAGTGTTGGCAAACCGGCCTTTGGAGGCAGCCGGGGAAGTCTTCCAGTGGGAGAGGGCCGGTTGTGCTCAGAGGCCCCACAGGCCAGGGGCAGGACCCAGCAGGGCCCCTGCCCGTGGCCAGCCTTGCCCAGACCTTCCTGGCTTCCGGGGGTACTGCCCCACCAAGGGGCAGGCTGCGGGGACTGGGTCCAGACATGCCCGGGCGCCTCCCCAGGCTCATCCCCGCTGGTGCCTTTCCCCTGGGCTTAGGCCTCGGTTGAGGCCTCCTTGGAGAGGAGGTTGCTGGCAGGGGCTGTCTCCACACTGCAAGGTGCTGGAGCTCAGAGGGCCTCGTCAGAGGGAAGGGACAAGCAAGGGGCTGGATGCCCAAGATCTCTTTGGCCCAGCAGCCTCATGGCAGCAGGAAGAGCAAGAGGCCCAACTTGCCCCTAGGTCGGCTCTGCCCCTTCCCACACAGGCGGCCAGCCCAGCAGCTGCCTGACAGACTTTGGCTCCCCCGAGCTCTCTGCCGGTGCATGGGGCAGGAACAGACGTGTGCATGTCGTTCTGCCTTGGCCTGGGAGTGTGGACACCCTGCCTGGCCCCCAGGCTCAGGGGAAAGGGCCCGGAGAGAGCACCACCCCGAGGCGATTTTCTCCCGGGCTTGGGAGCGTTGTGCGCCCTTGGTTGGAACAGTGGGCGGGAGTGCTTGCAAACCGGCCTTTGGAGGCAGCCGGGGACGTCTTCCAGTGGGAGAGGGCCGGTTGTGCTCAGAGGCCCCACAGGCCAGGGGCAGGACCCAGCAGGTCCCCTGCCCCTGGCCAGCCTTTCCCAGACCTTCCTCGCCTCCGGGGGTACTGCCCCACCAAGGGGAAGGCTGCGGGGACTGGGTCCATACATGCCCGGGCGCCTCCCCAGGCTCATCCCCGCTGGTGCTTTTCCCCTGTGCCTAGGCCTCGGTTTAGGCCTCCTTGGAGAGGAGGTTGCTGGCAGGGGCTGTCTCCACACTGCAAGGTGCTGGAGCTCAGAGGGCCTCGTCAGAGGGAAGGGACCAGCAAGGGGTTGGATGCCCAAGACCTCTTTGGCCCAGCAGCCTCAGGGCAGCAGGGAGAGCAAGAGGCCCAACTTGCCCCTAGATCGGCTCTGCCACTTCCCACACAGGCGGCCAGCCCAGCAGCTGCCTGACAGACTCTGGGTCCCCCGAGCTCTCTGCCGGTGCAGGGGGCAGGAACAGACGTGTGCATGTGGTTCTGACTTGGCCTGGGAGTGTGGACACCGTGCCTTGACCCCAGGCTCAGGGGCAAGGGCCCGGAGAGAGCACCACCCTGAAGCGCTTTTCTCCCGGGCTTGGGAGCATTGTGCACGCCTGCTGGGAACAGTGGGCGGGAGCGCTTGCAAACCGGCCTTTGGAGGCAGCCGGGGAGGTCTTCCAGTGGGAGAGGGCCAGTTGTGCTCAGAGGCCCCACAGGCCAGGGGCAGGACGCAGCAGGGCCCCTGCCCCTGGCCAGCCTTGCCCAGACCTTCCTGGCCTCCGGGGGTACTGCCCCACCAAGGGGCAGGCTGCGGGGACTGGGTCCAGACATGCTCGGGCGCCTCCCCTGGCTCAACCCCGCTGGTGCCTTTCCCCTGGGCCTAGGCCTCGGTTGAGGCCTCCTTGGAGAGGAGGTTGCTGGCAGGGGCTGTCTTCACACTGCAAGGTGCTGGAGCTCAGAGGGCCTCGTCAGAGGGAAGGGACCAGTAAGGGGCTGGATGCCCAAGACCTCTTTGGCCCAGCAGCCTCAGGGCAGCAGGGAGAGCAAGAGGCCCAACTTGCCCCTCGGTCGGCTCTGCCCCTTCCCACACAGGCGGCCAACCCAGCAGCTGCCTGCCAGACTCTGGCTCCCCCAAGCTCTCTGCCGGTGCAGGGGACAGGAACAGACGTGGGCATGTGGTTCTGCCTTGGCCAGGGAGTGTGTTCCCCGTGCCTTGCCCCCAGGCTCAGGGGCAAGGGCCCGGAGAGAGAACCACCCCAATGCGCTTTTCTCCCGGGCTTGGGAGCATTGTGCGAGCCTGGCGGGAACAGCGGGCGGGAGTGTTAGCAAACAGGACTTTGGAGGCAGCCGGGGAGGTCTTCCAGTGGGAGAGGGCCGGTTGTGCTCAGAGGCCCCACAGGCCAGGGGCAGGACCCAGCAGGGCCCCTGACCCTGGCCAGCCTTGCCCAGACCTTCCTGGCCTCCGGGGGTACTGCCCCACCAAGGGGCAGGCTGCGGGGACTGGGTCCAGACATGCCCGGGCGCCTCCCCAGGCTCATCCCCGCTGGTGCCTTTCCCCTGGGCATAGGCCTCGGTTGAGGCCTCCTTGGAGAGGAGGTTGCTGGCAGGGGCTGTCTCCACACTGCAAGGTGCTGGAGATCAGAGGGCCTCGTCAGAGGGAAGGGACCAGCAAAGGGCTGGATGCCCAAGACCTCTTTGACCCAGCAGCCTCAGGGCAGCAGGGAGAGCAAGAGGCCCAACTTGCCCCTAGGTCGGCTCTGCCCCGTCCCACACAGGCGGCCAGCCCAGCAGCAGCCTGGCAGTCTCTGGCTCCCCCGAGCTCTCTGCCGGTGTAGGGGGCAGGAACAGACGTGTGCATGTCGTTCTGCCTTGGCCTGGGAGTGTGTTCCCCCTGCCTGGCCCCCAGGCTCAGGGGCAAGGGCCCCGTGAGAGCACCACCCCGAAGCGCTTTTCTCCCGGGCTTGGGAGCATTGTGCGTGCCTGGCGGGAACAGCGGGCGGGAGTGCTCGCAAACCGGCCTTTCAAGGCAGACGGGGAGGTCTTCCAGCGGGAGAGGGCCGGTTGTGCTCAGAGGCCCCACAGGCCAGGGGCAGGACCCAGCAGGGCCCCTGCCCCTGGCCAGCCTTGCCCAGACCTTCCTGGCCTCCGGGGGTACTGCCCCACCAAGGGGCAGGCTGCGGGGACAGGGTCCAGACATGCCCGGGCGCCTCCCCTGGCTCAACCCCGCTGGTGCCTTTCCCCTGGGCCTAGTCCTCGGTTGAGGTCTCCTTGGAGAGGAGATTGCTGGCAGGGGCTGTCTCCACACTGCAAGGTGCTGGAGCTCAGAGGGCCTCGTCAGAGGGAAGGGACCAGTAAGGGGCTGGATGCCCAAGACGTCTTTGGCCCTGCAGCCTCAGGGCAGCAGGGAGAGCAAGAGGCCCAACTTGCCCCTAGGTCGGCTCTGCCCCGTCCCACACAGGCATCCAGCCCAGCAGCTGCCTGGCATACTCTGGCTCCCCCGAGCTCTCTGCCGGTGCAGGGACCAGGAACAGACGTGTGCATGTGGTTCTGCCTTGGCCTGGGAGTGTGTTCCCCCTGCATTGCCCCCAGGCTAAGGGGCAAGGGCCCGGTGAGAGCACCACCCCGAAGCGCTTTTCTCCCGGGCTTGGGAGCATTGTGCGTGCCTGGCGGGAACAGCGAGTGGGAATGCTTGCAAACCGGCCTTTGGCGGCAGCCAGAGAAGTCTTCCAAGGGCGCGGAGAGAGCACCACCCCGAAGCGCTTTTCTCCGTGGTTTTGGAACATTGTGTGTGCCTGGCGGGAACAGCGAGTGGGAATGCTTGCAAACCGGCCTTTGGGGGCAGCCGGGGAGGTCCTCCATGGTCCCTGAGAGAACACCACCCCGAAGCGCTTTACTCACGGTCTTGGGAGCATTGTGCGTGGCTGGCGGGAACAGCGGGCATGAGTGCTTGCAAACTGTCCTTTGGAGGCAGCCGGGGAGGTCTTCCAAGGGCCGGACTGATCACAACCCCAAAATGCTTTTCTCTCGGGCTTGGGAGCATTGTGCGCGGCTGTCGGGAACAACGGACATGAATGCTTGCAAACCGGCCTTTGGAGGCAGCCCGGGAGGTCTTCCAAGGGCCCGGAGAGAGCACCACCCCAAAATGCTTTTCTCCCGGGCTTGGGAGCATTGTGCGTGGCTGGCGGAAGCGGCGGGAATGAGTACTTACAAACCGGCCTTTGGAGGCAGCCGGGGAGGTCTTGAAAGTGCCCGGAGAGAGCACCACCCCGAAGCGCTTTTCTCACGGGCTTGGGAACATTGTGCGCGGCTGGCGGGAACAGCAGGCAGGACTGCTGGCAAACTGGCCTTTGGAGGCAGCCGGTGAGGTCTTCCAGGGCCCGGTGTGAGCACCACCCCAAAATGCTTTTCTCCCGGGCTTGGGAGCATTGTGCGCGGATGGCGGGAACAGCGAGTGGGAGTGCTTGCAAACCGGCCTTTGGGGGCACCCCCGGAGGTCTTCCATGGGCACGGAGAGAACACCACCCCGAAGCGCTTTTCTCCGGGGTTTTGGAGGATTGTGCGTGGCTGGCGGGAACAGCGAGTGGGAGTGCTTGCAAACCGGCCTTTGGGGGCAGCCAGGGAGGTCCTCCTTTGGCACGGAGAGAACACCACCCCGAAGCGCTTTTCTCCCGGGCTTGGGAGCATTGTGCGAGGCTGGCGGGAACAGCGGGCGGGAGTGCTTGCAAACCGGCCTTTGGAGGCAGCTTGGGAGGTCTTCCAACGGCCCGGAGAGAGCACCATCCCGAAGCACTTTTCTCACGGAATTGGGAGCATTGTTCGCGGCTGTCGGGAACAGAGGACATGAGTGCTTGCAAACCGGCCTTTAGAGGCAGCCGGGGAGTCTTCCAAGGGCCCGGAGAGAGACCACCCCAAAATGCTTTTCTCCCGGGCTTGGGAGCATTGTGTGCGGCTGGCGGGTCAGCGGGAGGGAGTTCTCGAAAACCAGCCTTTGGAGGTAGCCGGGGAGGTCTTCCAAGGGCCAGGAGAGAGCACCACCCCGAAGCGCTTTTCTCCCGGGCTTGGGAGCATTGTGCGCGGCTGGCGGGAACAGCGGGATTGAGTGCTTGCAAACTAGCCTTTGGAGGCAGCCGGGGAGGTCCTCCATGGTCCCTGAGAGAACACCACCCCGAAGCGCTTTTCTCACGGTCTTGGGAGCATTGTGCGCGGCTGGCGGGAACAGCGGGATTGAGTGCTTGCAAACTAGCCTTTGGAGGCAGCCGGGGAGGTCCTCCATGGTCCCTGAGAGAACACCACCCCGAAACGCTTTTCACCCGGGCTTGGGAGCATTGTGCGTGGATGGCGGGAACAGCAGGAAGGAGTCCTTGCAAACCGGCCTTTGGAGGCAGCCGGGGAGTTCTTCCAAGGGCCTGTAGAGAGCACCACCCCGAAGCGCTTTTCTCCCGGGCTTGGGATTATTGTGCGCGGGTGGCGGGAACAGCAGGCAGGAGTGCTTGAAAACCGTCCTTTGGAGGCAGCCGGGGAGGTCTTCCAGGGCCCGGTGTGAGCACCACCCCAAAATGCTTTTCTCCCGGGCTTGGGAGCATTGTGCGCGGATGGCGGGAACAGCGAGTGGGAGTGCTTGCAAACCGGCCTTTGGGGGCACCCCGGGAGGTCTTCCATGGGCACGGAGAGAACACCACCCCGAAGCGCTTTTCTCCGGGGTTTTGGAGGATTGTGCGTGGCTGGCGGGAACAGCGAGTGGGAGTGCTTGCAAACCGGCCTTTGGGGGCAGCCAGGGAGGTCCTCCATTGGCACGGAGAGAACACCACCCCGAAGCGCTTTTCTCCCGGGCTTGGGAGCATTGTGCGAGGCTGGCGGGAACAGCGGGCGGGAGTGCTTGCAAACCGGCCTTTGGAGGCAGCTTGGGAGGTCTTCCAAGGGCCCGGAGAGAGCACCATCCCGAAGCACTTTTCTCACGGAATTGGGAGCATTGTTCGCGGCTGTCGGGAACAGAGGACATGAGTGCTTGCAAACCGGCCTTTAGAGGCAGCCGGGGAGTCTTCCAAGGGCCCGGAGAGAGACCACCTCAAAATGCTTTTCTCCCGGGCTTGGGAGCATTGTGTGCGGCTGGCGGGTCAGCGGGAGGGAGTTCTTGAAAACCAGCCTTTGGAGGCAGCCGGGGAGGTCTTCCAAGGGCCGGGAGAGAGCACCACCCCGAAGCGCTTTTCTCCCGGGCTTGGGAGCATTGTGCGCGGCTGGCGGGAACAGCGGGATTGAGTGCTTGCAAACCGGCCTTTGGAGGCAGCCGGGGAGGTCTTCCAAGGGCCGGGAGAGAGCACCACCCCGAAGCGCTTTTCTCCTAGGCTTGGGAGCATTGTGCGCGGCTGGCGGGAACAGCGGGCATGAGTGCTTGCAAACCGGCCTTTGGAGACAAACGGGGAGGTCTTCCAAGGGCCCGTAGAGAGCACCACCCCGAAGCGCTTTTCTCCCGTGATTGGGAGCATTGTGTGCGGCTGGCGGGACAGCGGGAGGGAGTACTTGAAATCCAGCCTTTGGAGGCAGCCGGGGAGGTCTTCCAAGGGCCGGGAGAGAGCACCACCCTGAAGGGCTTTTGTCCTGGGCTTGGAGCATTTGCACGGATGGCGGGAACAGTGAGTGGGAGTGCTTGCAAACCGGCATTTGGGGGCAGCCCGGGAGGTCTTTCTGGGTCCAGAGAGAACACCACCCCGAAACGCTTTTCTCCCGGGCTTGGGAGCATTGTGCGCGGGTGGCGGGAACAGCAGGCAGAAGTGCTTGCAAACCGGCCTTGGAGGCAGCCGGGGAGGTCTTCCAAAGCCCGGAGTGAGCACCACCCCAAAATGCTTTGCTCCCGGGCTTGGGAGCATTGTGCGCAGCTGGCGTGAACAGCGGGATTGAGTGCTTGCAAACCAGCCTTTGGAGGCAGCCGGGGAGGTTTTCCAGCGGGAGAGTGCCAGTTGTTCTCAGAGGCCCCACAGGCCAGGGGCAGGACCCAGCAGTGTCCCTGCCTCTGGCAGACTTGCCCAGACCTTCCTGGCCTCCGGGGGTACTACCCCACCAAGGGGCAGGCTGCGGGGACTGGGTCCAGACATGCCCGGGCGCCTCCCCAGGCTCATCCCCGCTGGTGCCTTTCCCCTGGGCCTAGGCCTCAGTTGAGGTCTCCTTGGAGAGTAGGTTGCTGGCAGGGGCTGTCTCCACACTGCAAGGTGCTGGAGCTCAGAGGGCCTCGTCAGAGGGAAGGGACCAGCAAGGGGCTGGATGCCCAAGACCTCTTTGGCCCAGCAGCCTCAGGGCAGCAGGGAGAGCAAGAGGCCCAACTTGCCCCTAGGTCGGCTCTGCCCCTTCCCACACAGGCGGCCAGCCCAGCAGCTGCCTGACAGACTCTGGCTCCCCCGAGCTCTCTGCCGGTGCAGGGGGCAGATCAGACGTGTGCATGTGGTTCTGCCTTGTCCTGGGAGTGTGGACACCCTGCCTTGCCCCCAGGCTCAGGGGCAAGGGCCCGGAAAGAGCACCACCCTGAAGCGCTTTTCTCCCGGGCTTGGGAGCATTGTGCACGCCTGCTGGGAACAGTGGGCGGGAGCGCTTGCAAACCGGCCTTTGGAGGCAGCCGGGGAGGTCTTCCAGTGGGAGAGGGCCGGTTGTGCTCAGAGGCCCCACAGGCCAGGGGCAGGACGCAGCAGGGCCCCTGCCCCTGGCCAGCCTTGCCCAGACCTTCCTGGCCTCCGGGGGTACTGCCTCACCAAGGGGCAGGCTGCGGGGCCTGGGTCCAGACATGCCTGGGCGCCTCCCCAGGCTCATCCCCGCTGGTGCCTTTCCCCTGGGCCTAGGCCTCGGTTGAGGCCTCATTGGAGAGGAGGTTGCTGGCAGGGGCTGTCTCCACACTGCAAGGTGCTGGAGCTCAGAGGGCCTCGTCAGAGGGAAGGGACCAGCAAGGGGCTGGATGCCCAAGACCTCTTTGGCCCAGCAGCCTCAGGGCAGCAGGGAGAGGAAGAGGCCCAACTTGCCCCTAGGTCGGCTCTGCCTCTTCCCACACAGGCGGCCAGCCCAGCACCTGCCTGACAGACTCTGGCTCCCCAGAGCTCTCTGCCGGTGCAGGGGTCAGGAACAGACGTGTGCATGTGGTTCTGCCTTGGTCTGGGAGTGTGGACCCACTGCCTGGCCCCCAGGCTCAGGGGCAAGGGCCCGGAGAGAGCACCACCCCGAAGCGCTTTTCTCCCGGGCTTGGGAGCATTGTGCGAGCCTGGCGTGAACAGCGGGCGGGAGTGTTTGCAAACAGGACTTTGGAGGCAGCCGTGGAGGTCTTCCAGTGGGAGAGGGCCGGTTGTGCTCAGAGGCCTCACAGGCCAGGGGCAGGACCCAGCAGGTCCCCTGCCCCTGGCCAGCCTTGCCCAGACCTTCCTGGCCTCCGGGGGTACTGCCCCACCAAGGGGCAGGCTGCGGGGACTGGGTCCAGACATGCCTGGGCGCCTCCCCAGGCTCATCCCCGCTGGTGCCTTTCCCCTGGGCATAGGCCTCGGTTGATGCCTCCTTGGAGAGGAGGTTGCTGACAGGGGCTGTCTCCACACTGCAAGGTGCTGGAGCTCAGAGGGCCTCGTCAGCGGGAAGGGACCAGCAAGGGGCTGGATGCCCAAGACCTCTTTGGCCCAGCAGCCTCAGGGCAGCAGGGAGAGCAAGAGGCCCAACTTGCCCCTAGGTCGGCTCTGCCCCTTCCCACACAGGCAGCCAACCCAGCAGCTGCCTGATAGACTCTGGCTCCCCCGAGCTCTCTGCCGGTTCAGGGGTCAGGAACAGATGTGTGCATGTGGTTCTGCCTTGGTCTGGGAGTGTGGACCCACTGCCTGGACCCCAGGCTCAGGGGCAAGGGCCCGGAGAGAGCAACACCCCGAAGCGCTTTTCTCCTGGCCTTGGGACCGTTGTGCGTGCCTGGCGGGAACAGCGGGCGGGAGTGTTGGCAAACCCGCCTTTGAAGGCAGCCGGGGAGGTCTTCCAGTGGGAGAGGGCCGGTTGTGCTCAGAGGCCCCACAGGCCAGGGGCAGGACCCAGCAGGGACCCTGCCCCTGGCCAGCCTTGCCCAGACCTTCCTGGCCTCCGGGGGTACTGCCCCACCAAGGGGCAGGCTGCGGGGACTGGGTCCTGATATGCCCGTGCGCCTCCACTGGCTCATCCCCGCTGGTGCCTTTCCCCTGGGCCTAGGCCTCGGTTGAGGCCTCTTTGGAGAGGAGGTTGCTGGCAGGGTCTGTCTCCACACTGCAAGGTGCTGGAGCTCAGAGGGCCTCGTCAGAGGGAAGGGACCAGCAAGGGGCTGGATGCCCAAGACCTCTTTGGCACAGCAGCCTCAGGGCAGCAGGGAGAGCAAGAGGCCCAACTTGCCCCTAGGTCGGCTCTGCCCCTTCCCACACAGGCGGCCAGCCCAGCAGCTGCCTGACAGACTCTGGCTCCCCCCAGCTCTCTGCCGGTGGAGGGGGCAGGAACAGACGTGTGCATGTTGTTGTGCCTTGGCCTGGGACTGTGGATCCCCTGCCTGGCCCCCAGGCTCAGGGGCAAGGGCCCGGAGAGACCACCACCCCGAAGCGCTTTTCTCCCGGGCTTGGGAGCATTGGGCGCGCCTGGCGGGAACAGTGGGCGGGAGTGCTTGCAAACCGGCCTTTGGAGGCAGCCGGGGAGGTCTTCCAGTGGGAGAGGGCCGGTTGTGCTCAGAGGCCCCACAGGCCAGGGGCAGGACCCAGCAGGGCCCCTGCCCCTGGCCAGCCTTGCCCAGACCTTCCTGGCCTCCGGGGGTACTGCCCCACCAAGGGGCAGGCTGCGGGGACAGGGTCCAGACATGCCCGGGCGCCTCCCCTGGCTCAACCCCGCTGGTACCTTTCCCCTGGGCCTAGGCCTCGGTTGAGGCCTCCTTGGAGAGGAGATTGCTGGCAGGGGCTGTCTCCACACTGCAAGGTGCTGGAGCTCAGAGGGCCTCGTCAGAGGGAAGGGACCAGTAAGGGGCTGGATGCCCAAGACGTCTTTGGCCCTGCAGCCTCAGGGCAGCAGGGAGAGCAAGAGGCCCAACTTGCCCCTAGGTCGGCTCTGCCCCTTCCCACACAGGCGGCCAGCCCAGCTGCTGCCTGAGAGACTCTGGCTCCCCCGAGCTCTCTGCCGGTGCAGGGGACAGGAACAGACGTGTGCATGTGTTTCTGCCTCGGTCTGGGAGTGTGTTCCCCCTGCCTTGCCCACAGGCTCAGGGGCAAGGGCCCGGAGAGAGCACCACCCCGAAGCGCTTTTCTCCCGGGCTTGGGAGCATTGTGCGCGCCTGGCGGGAACAGTGGGCGGGAGTGCTTGCAAACCGGCCTTTGGAGGCAGCCGGGGAGGTCTTCCAGTGGGAGAGGGCCGGTTGTGCTCAGAGGCCCCACAGGCCATGGGGAGGACCCAGCAGGGCCCCTGCCCCTGGCCAGCCTTGCCCAGATCTTCCTGGCCTCCGGGGGTACTGCCCCACAAAGGGGCAGGCTGCGGGGACTGGGTCCAGACATGCCCGGGCGCCTCCCCAGGCTCATCCCCGCTGGTGCCTTTCCCCTGGGCCTAGGCCTCGGTTGAGGCCTCCTTGGAGAGGATGTTGCTGGCACGGGCTGTCTCCACACTGCAAGGTGCTGGAGCTCAGAGGGCCTCGTCAGAGGGAAGGGACCAGCAAGGGGCTGGATGCCGAAGACCTCTTTGGCCCAGCAGCCTCAGGGCAGCAGGGAGAGGAAGAGGCCCAACTTGCCCCTAGGTCGGCTCTGCCCCTTCCCACACAGGCGGCCAGCCCAGCAGCTGCCTGACAGACTCTGGCTCCCCCGAACTCTCTGCCGGTGCAGGGGTCAGGAACAGACGTGTGCATGTGGTTCTGCCTTGGTCTGGGAGTGTGGACCAACTGCCTGGACCCCAGGCTCAGGGGCAAGGGCCCGAGGAGAGCACCACCCCGAAGCGCTTTTCTCCCGGGCTTGGGAGCATTGTGCGTGCCTGGCGGGAACAGCGGGCGGGAGTGTTGGCAAACTGGCCTTTGGAGGGAGCCGGGGAGTTCTTCCAGTGGGAGAGGGCCGGTTGTGCTCAGAGGCCCCACAGGCCAGGGGCAGGACCCAGCAGGGCCCCTGCCCCTGGCCAGCCTTGCCCAGACCTTCCTGGCCTCCGGGGGTACTGCCCCACCAAGGGGCAGGCTGCGGGGACTGGGTCCAGACATGCCCGGGCGCCTCCCCAGGCTCATCCCCGCTGGTGCCTTTCCCCTGGGCCTAGGCCTCGGTTGAGGCCTCCTTGGAGAGGAGGTTGCTGGCAGGGGCTGTCTCCACACTGCAAGGTGCTGGAGCTCAGAGGGCCTCGTCAGAGGGAAGGGACCAGCAAGGGGCTGGATGCCCAAGACCTCTATGGCCCAGCAGCCTCAGGACAGCAGGGAGAGCAAGAGGCCCAACTTGCCCCTAGGTCGGCTCTGCCACTTCCCACACAGGCGGCCAGCCCAGCAGCTGCCTGACAGACTCTGGCTCCCCCGAGCTCTCTGCCGGTGCAGGGGGCAGATCAGACGTGTGCATGTGGTTCTGCCTTGGCCTGGGAGTGTGGACACCCTGCCTTGCCCCCAGGTTCAGGGGCAAGGGCCCAGAGAGAGCACCACCCTGAAGCGCTTTTCTTCCGGGCTTAGGAGCATTGTGCCGCCTGCTGGTAACAGTGGCCGGGAGCGCTTGCAAACCGGCCTTTGGAGGCAGCCGGGGAGGTCTTCCAGTGGGAGAGGGCCGGTTGTGCTCAGAGGCCCCACAGGCCAGGGGCAGGACCCAGCAGGGCCCCTGCCCCTGGCCAGCCTTACCCAGACCTTCCTGGCCTCCGGGGGTACTGCCCCACCAAGGGGCAGGCTGCGGGGACTGGGTCCAGACATGCTCGGGCGCCTCCCCTGGCTCATCCCCGCTGGTGCCTTTCCCCTGGGCCTAGGCCTCGGTTGAGGCCTCCTTGGAGAGGAGGTTGCTGGCAGGGGCTGTCTCCACACTGCAAGGTGCTGGAGATCAGAGGGCCTCGTCAGAGGGAAGGCACCAGTAAGGGGCTGGATGCCCAAGACGTCTTTGGCCCAGCAGCCTCAGGGCAGCAGGGAGAGCAAGAGGCCCAACTTGCCCCTAGGGCGGCTCTGCCCCTTCCCACACAGGCGGCCAACCCAGCAGCTGCCTGACAGACTCTGGCTCCCCCAAGCTCTCTGCCGGTGCAGGGGACAGGAACAGACGTGGGCATGTGGTTCTGCCTTGGCCTGGGAGTGTGTTCCCCATGCATTGCCCCCAGGCTCAGGGGCAAGGGCCCGGAGAGACCACCACCCCGAAGCGCTTTTCTCCCGGGCTTGGGAGCATTGTGCAAGTCTGGCGTGAACAGCGGGTGGGAGTGTTGGCAAACAGGACTTTGGAGGCAGCCGGGGAGGTCTTCCAGTGAGCGAGGGCCGGTTGTGCTCAGAGGCCCCACAGGCCAGGGGCAGGACCCAGCAGGTCCCCTGCCCCTGGCCAGCCTTTCCCAGACCTTCCTGGCCTCCGGGGGTACTGCCCCACCAAGGGGCAGGCTGCGGGAACTGGGTCCAGACATGCCTGGGCGCCTCCCCAGGCTCATCCCCGCTGATGCCTTTCCCCTGGGCCTAGGCCTCGGTTGAGGCCTCCTTGGAGAGGAGGTTGCTGGCAGGGGCTGTCTCCACACTGCAATGTGCTGGAGCTCAGAGGGCCTCGTCAGAGGGAAGGGACCAGCAAGGGGCTGGATGCCCAAGACCTCTTTGGCCCAGCAGCCTCAGGGCAGCCGGGAGAGGAAGAGGCCCAACTTGCCCCTAGGTCGGCTCTGCCCCTTCCCACACAGGCGGCCAGCCCAGCAGCTGCCTGACAGACTCTGGCTCCCCCGAGCTCTCTGCGGTGCAGGGGTCAGGAACAGACGTGTGCATGTGGTTCTGCGTTGGTCTGGGAGTGTAGACCCACTGCCTCGCCCCCACGCTCAAGGGCAAGGGCCCGGAGAGAGCAACACCCCGAAGCGCTTTTCTCCCGGGCTTGGGAGAATAGTGCGTGCCTGGCGGGAACAGCGGGCGGGAGTGTTGGCAAACCGGCCTTTGGAGGCAGCCGGGGAAGTCTTCCAGTGGGAGAGGGCCGGTTGTGCTCAGAGGCCCCACAGGCCAGGGGCAGGACCCAGCATGGCCCCTGCCCGTGGCCAGCCTTGCCCAGACCTTCCTGGCCTCCGGGGGTACTGCCCCACCAAGGGGCAGGCTGTGGGGACTGGGTCCAGACATGCCCGGGCGCCTCCCCAGGCTCATCCCCGCTGGTGCCTTTCCCCTGGTCCTAGGCCTCGGTTGAGGCCTCCTTGGAGAGGAGGTTGCTGGCAGGGGCTGTCTCCACACTGCAAGGTGCTGGAGCTCAGAGGGCCTCGTCAGAGGGAAGGGACAAGCAAGGGGCTGGATGCCCAAGATCTCTTTGGCCCAGCAGCCTCAGGGCAGCAGGGAGAGCAAGAGGCCCAACTTGCCCCTAGGTCGGCTCTGCCCCGTCCCACACAGGCGGCCAGCCCAGCAGCTGCCTGACAGACTCTGGCTCCCCCGAGCTCTCTGCCGGTGCATGGGGCAGGAACAGACGTGTGCATGTCGTTCTGCCTTGGCCTGGGAGTGTGGACCCCCTGCCTGGCCCCCAGGCTCAGGGTAAAGGGCCCGGAGAGAGCACCACCCTGAAGCGCTTTTCTCCCGGGCTTGGGAGCATTGTGCACGCCTGCTGGGAACAGTGGGCGGGAGCGCTTGCAAACCGGCCTTTGGAGGCAGCCGGGGAGGTCTTCCAGTGGGAGAGGGCCGGTTGTGCTCAGAGGCCCCACAGGCCAGGGGCAGGACGCAGCAGGGCCCCTGCCCCTGGCCAGCCTTGCCCAGACCTTCCTGGCCTCCGGGGGTACTGCCCTACCAAGGGGCAGGCTGCGGGGCCTGGGTCCAGACATGCCCGGGCGCCTCCCCAGGCTCATCCCCGCTGGTGCCTTTCCCCTGGGCCTAGGCCTCGGTTGAGGCCTCCTTGGAGAGGAGGTTGCTGGCAGGGGCTGTCTCCACACTGCAAGGTGCTGGAGCTCAGAGGGCCTCGTCAGAGGGAAGGGACCAGTAAGGGGCTGGATGCCCAAGACGTCTTTGGCCCAGCAGCCTCAGGGCAGCAGGGAGAGCAAGAGGCCCAACTTGCCCCTAGGGCGGCTCTGCCCCTTCCCACACAGGCGGCCAACCCAGCAGCTGCCTGACAGACTCTGGCTCCCCCAAGCTCTCTGCCGGTGCAGGGGACAGGAACAGACGTGGGCATGTGGTTCTGCCTTGGCCTGGGAGTGTGTTCCCCCTGCCTTGCCCCCAGGCTCAGGGGCAAGGGCCCGGAGAGAGCACCACCCCGAAGCGCTTTTCTCACGGGCTTGGGAGCATTGTGCGAGCCTGGCGTGAACAGCGGGCGGGAGTGTTTGCAAACAGGACTTTGGAGGCAGCCGTGGAGGTCTTCCAGTGGGAGAGGGCCGGTTGTGCTCAGAGGCCTCACAGGCCAGGGGCAGGACCCAGCAGGTCCCCTGCCCCTGGCCAGCCTTGCCCAGACCTTCCTGGCCTCCGGGGGTACTGCCCCACCAAGGGGCAGGCTGCGGGGACTGGGTCCAGACAGGCCTGGGCGCCTCCCCAGGCTCATCCCCGCTGGTGCCTTTCCCCTGGGCATAGGCCTCGGTTGATGCCTCCTTGGAGAGGAGGTTGCTGGCAGGGGCTGTCTCCACACTGCAAGGTGCTGGAGCTCTGAGGGCCTCGTCAGCGGGAAGGGACCAGCAAGGGGCTGGATGCCCAAGACCTCTTTGGCCCAGCAGCCTCAGGGCAGCAGGGAGAGCAAGAGGCCCAACTTGCCCCTAGGTCGGCTCTGCCCCTTCCCACACAGGCAGCCAACCCAGCAGCTGCCTGACAGACTCTGGCTCCCCCGAGCTCTCTGCCGGTGCAGGGGTCAGGAACAGATGTGTGCATGTGGTTCTGCCTTGGTCTGGGAGTGTGGACCCACTGCCTGGACCCCAGGCTCAGGGGCAAGGGCCCGGAGAGAGCAACACCCCGAAGCGCTTTTCTCTTGGCCTTGGGAGCGTTGTGCGTGCCTGGCGGGAACAGCGGGCGGGAGTGCTTGCAAACCGGCCTTTCGAGGCAGACGGGGAGGTCTTCCAGCGGGAGAGTGCCGGTTGTGCTCAGACGCCCCACAGGCCAGGGGCAGGACCCAGCAGTGTCCCTGCCCCTGGCAGCCTTGCCGAGACCTTCCTGGCCTCCGGGGGTACTGCCCCACCAAGGAGCAGGCTGCGGGGACTGGGTCCAGACATGCCCGGGCGCCTCCCCAGGCTCATCCCCGCTGGTGCCTTTCCCCTGGGCCTAGGCCTCGGTTGAGGCCTCCTTGGAGAGGAGGTTGCTGGCAGGGTCTGTCTCCACACTGCAAGGTGCTAGAGCTCAGAGGGCCTCGTCAGAGGGAAGGGACCAGCAAGGGGCTGGATGCCCAAGACCTCTTTGTCCCAGCAGCCTCAGGGCAGCAGGGAGAGCAAGAGGCCCAACTTGCCCCTAGGTCGGCTCTGCCCCTTCCCACACAGGCGGCCAGCCCAGCAGCTGCCTGACAGACTCTGGCTCCCCCGAGCTCTCTGCCGGTGCAGGGGTCAGGAACAGACGTGTGCATGTGGTTCTGCCTTGGTCTGGGAGTGTGGACCAACTGCCTGGCCCCCAGGCTCAGGGGCAAGGGCCCGAGGAGAGCACCACCCCGAAGTGCTTTTCTCCCGGGCTTGGGAGCATTGTGCGTGCCTGGCGGGAACAGCGGGCGGGAGTGTTGGCAAACTGGCCCTTGGAGTCAGCCGGGGAGTTCTTCCAGTGGGAGAGGGCCGGTTGTGCTCAGAGGCCCCACAGGCCAGGGGCAGGACCCAGCAGGGCCCCTGCCCCTGGCCAGCCTTGCCCAGACCTTCCTGGCCTCCGGGGGTACTGCCCCACCAAGGGGCAGGCTGCGGGGACTGGGTCCAGACATGCCTGGGCACCTCCCCAGCCTCATCCCCGCTGGTGCCTTTCCCCTGGGCATAGGCCTCGGTTGATGCCTCCTTGGAGAGGAGGTTGCTGGCAGGGGCTGTCTCCACACTGCAAGGTGCTGGAGCTCAGAGGGCCTCGTCAGAGGGAAGGGACCAGCAAGGGGCTGGATGCCCAAGACCTCTTTGGCCCAGCAGCCTCAGGGCAGCAGGGAGAGCAAGAGGCCCAACTTGCCCCTAGGTCGGCTCTGCCCCTTCCCACACAGGCAGCCAACCCAGCAGCTGCCTGACAGACTCTGGCTCCCCCGAGCTCTCTGCCGGTGCAGGGGTCAGGAACAGACGTGTGCATGTGGTTCTGCCTTGGTCTGGGAGTGTGGACCCACTGCCTGGACCCCAGGCTCAGGGGCAAGGGCCCGGAGAGAGCAACACCCCGAAGCGCTTTTCTCCTGGCCTTGGGAGCGTTGTGCGTGCCTGGCGGGAACAGCGGGCGGGAGTGTTGGCAAACCCGCCTTTGGAGGCAG
This sequence comes from Dama dama, assembly GCF_033118175.1. Classification (NCBI taxonomy): domain Eukaryota; kingdom Metazoa; phylum Chordata; class Mammalia; order Artiodactyla; family Cervidae; genus Dama; species Dama dama. The sequence continues at coordinate 155,691 of NW_026870962.1, forward strand.
CCGGGGAGGTCTTCCAGTGGGAGAGGGCCGGTTGTGCTCAGAGGCCCCACAGGCCAGGGGCAGGACCCAGCAGGGACCCTGCCCCTGGCCAGCCTTGCCCAGACCTTCCTGGCCTCCGGGGGTACTGCCCCACCAAGGGGCAGGCTGCGTGGACTGGGTCCTGATATGCCCGTGCGCCTCCACTGGCTCATCCCCGCTGGTGCCTTTCCCCTGGGCCTAGGCCTAGGTTGAGGCCTCCTTGGAGAGGAGGTTGCTGGCAGGGGCTGTCTCCACACTGCAAAGTGCTGGAGCTCAGAGGGCCTCGTCAGAGGGAAGGGACCAGCAAGGGGCTGGATGCCCAAGACCTCTTTGGCCCAGCAGCCTCAGGGCAGCAGGGAGAGCAAGAGGCCCAACTTGCCCCTAGGTCGGCTCTGCCCCTTCCCACACAGGCGGCCAGCCCAGCAGCTGCCTGACAGACTCTGGCTCCCCCCAGCTCTCTGCCGGTGGAGGGGGCAGGAACAGACGTGTGCATGTTGTTGTGCCTTGGCCTGGGACTGTGGATCCCCTGCCTGGCCCCCAGGCTCAGGGGCAAGGGCCCGGAGAGACCACCACCCCGAAGCGCTTTTCTCCCGGGCTTGGGAGCATTGTGCGTGCCTGGCGGGAAGAGCGGGCAGGAGTGTTGGCAAACTGGCCTTTTGAGGCAGCCGGGGAGGTCTTCCAGTGGGAGAGGGCCGGTTGTGCTCAGAGGCCCCACAGGCCATGGGGAGGACCCAGCAGGGCCCCTGCCCCTGGCCAGCCTTGCCCAGACCTTCCTGGCCTCCGGGGGTACTGCCCCACCAAGGGGCAGGCTGCGGGGACTGGGTCCAGACATGCCCGGGCGCCTCCCCAGGCTCATCCCCGCTGGTGCCTTTCCCCTGGGCCTAGGCCTCGGTTGAGGACTCCTTGGAGAGGATGTTGCTGGCAGGGGCTGTCTCCACACTGCAAGGTGCTGGAGCTCAGAGGGCCTCGTCAGAGGGAAGGGACCAGCAAGTGGCTGGATGCCCAAGACCTCTTTGGCCCAGCAGCCTCAGGGCAGCAGGGAGAGGAAGAGGCCCAACTTGCCCCTAGGTCGGCTCTGCCCCTTCCCACACAGGCGGCCAGCCCAGCAGCTGCCTGACAGATTCTGGCTCCCCCGAGCTCTCTGCCGGTGCAGGGGTCAGGAACAGACGTGTGCATGTGGTTCTGCCTTGGTCTGGGAGTGTGGACCAACTGCCTGGCCCCCAGGCTCAGGGGCAAGGGCCCGAGGAGAGCACCACGCCGAAGCGCTTTTCTCCCGGGCTTGGGAGCATTGTGCGTGCCTGGCGGGAACAGCGGGCGGGAGTGTTGGCAAACTGGCCTTTGGAGGCAGCCGGGGAGTTCTTCCAGTGGGAGAGGGCCGGTTGTGCTCAGAGACCCCACAGGCCAGGGGCAGGACCCAGCAGGGCCCCTGCCCCTGGCCAGCCTTGCCCAGACCTTTCTGGCCTCCGGGGGTACTGCCCCACCAAGGGGCAGGCTGCGGGGACTGGGTCCAGACATGCCCGGGCGCCTCCCCAGGCTCATCCCCGCTGGTGCCTTTCCCCTGGGCCTAGGCCTCGGTTGAGGCCTCCTTGGAGAGGAGGTTGCTGGCAGGGGCTGTCTCCACACTGCAAGGTGCTGGAGCTCAGAGGGCCTCGTCAGAGGGAAGGGACCAGCAAGGGGCTGGATGCCCAAGACCTCTTTGGCCCAGCAGCCTCAGGGCAGCAGGGAGAGCAAGAGGCCCAACTTGCCCCTAGGTCGGCTCTGCCACTTCCCACACAGGCGGCCAGCCCAGCAGCTGCCTGACAGACTCTGGCTCCCCCGAGCTCTCTGCCGGTGCAGGGGGCAGGTCAGACGTGTGCATGTGGTTCTGCCTTGGCCTGGGAGTGTGGACACCCTGCCTTGCCCCCAGGCTCAGGGGCAAGGGCCCAGAGAGAGCACCACCCTGAAGCGCTTTTCTTCCGGGCTTAGTAGCATTGTGCCCGCCTGCTGGTAACAGTGGCCGGGAGCGCTTGCAAACCGGCCTTTGGAGGCAGCCGGGGAGGTCTTCCAGTGGGAGAGGGCCGGTTGTGCTCAGAGGTCCCACAGGCCAGGGGCAGGACCCAGCAGGGCCCCTGCCCCTGGCCAGTCTTACCCAGACCTTCCTGGCCTCCGGGGGTACTGCCCCACCAAGGGGCAGGCTGCGGGGACTGGGTCCAGACATGCTCGGGCGCCTCCCCTGGCTCATCCCCGCTGGTGCCTTTCCCCTGGGCCTAGGCCTCGGTTGAGGCCTCCTTGGAGAGGAGGTTGCTGGCAGGGGCTGTCTCCACACTGCAAGGTGCTGGAGCTCAGAGGGCCTCGTCAGAGGGAAGGGACCAGTAAGGGGCTGGATGCCCAAGACGTCTTTGGCCCAGCAGCCTCAGGGCAGCAGGGAGAGCAAGAGGCCCAACTTGCCCCTAGGGCGGCTCTGCCCCTTCCCACACAGGCGGCCAACCCAGCAGCTGCCTGACAGACTCTGGCTCCCCCAAGCTCTCTGCCAGTGCAGGGGACAGGAACAGACGTGGGCATGTGGTTCTGCCTTGGCCTGGGAGTGTGTTCCCCATGCCTTGCCCCCAGGCTCAGGGGCAAGGGCCCGGAGAGAGCACCACCCCGAAGCGCTTTTCTCCCGGGCTTGGGAGCATTGTGCAAGTCTGGCGTGAACAGCGGGTGGGAGTGTTGGCAAACAGGACTTTGGAGGCAGCCGGGGAGGTCTTCCAGTGGGAGAGGGCCGGTTGTGCTCAGAGGCCCCACAGGCCATGGGCAGGACCCAGCATGTCCCCTGCCCCTGGCCAGCCTTTCCCAGACCTTCCTGGCCTCCGGGGGTACTGCCCCACCAAGGGGCAGGCTGCGGGGACTGGGTCCAGACATGCCTGGGCGCCTCCCCAGGCTCATCCCCGCTGGTGCCTTTCCCCTGGTCCTAGGTCTCGGTTGAGGCCTCCTTGGAGAGGAGGTTGCTGGCAGGGGCTGTCTCCACACTGCAAGGTGCTGGAGCTCAGAGGGCCTCGTCAGAGGGAAGGGACAAGCAAAGGGCTGGATGCCCAAGACCTCTTTGGCCCAGCAGCCTCAGGGCAGCAGGGAGAGCAAGAGGCCCTACTTGAACCTAGGTCGGCTCTGCCCCGTCCCACACAGGCAGCCAGCCCAGCAGCAGCCTGGCAGTCTCTGGCTCCCCCGAGCTCTCTGCCGGTGTAGGGGGCAGGAACAGACGTGTGCATGTCGTTCTGCCTTGGCCTGGGAGTGTGTTCCAACTGCCTGGCCCCCAGGCTCAGGGGCAAGGGCCCGAGGAGAGCACCACCCCGAAGCGCTTTTCTCCCGGGCTTGGGAGCATTGTGCCTGCCTGGCGGGAACAGCGGGCGGGAGTGCTTGCAAACCGGCCTTTGGAGGCAGACGGGGAGGTCTTCCAGCGGGAGAGTGCCGGTTGTGCTCAGACGCCCCACAGGCCAGGGGCACGACCCAGCAGGGCCCCTGCCCCTCGCAGCCTTGCCCAGACCTTCCTGGCCTCCGGGGGTACTGCCCCACCAAGGGGCAGGCTGCGGGGACTGGGTCCAGACATGCCCTTGCGCCTCCACTGGCTCATCCCCGCTGGTGCCTTTCCCCTGGGCCTAGGCCTCGGTTGAGGCCTCCTTGGAGAGGAGGTTGCTGGCAGGGGCTGTCTCCACACTGCAAGGTGCTGGAGCTCAGAGGGCCTCGTCAGAGGGAAGGGACCAGTAAGGGGCTGGATGCCCAAGACGTCTTTGGCCCAGCAGCCTCAGGGCAGCAGGGAGAGGAAGAGGCCCAACTTGCCCCTAGGTCGGCTCTGCCCCTTCCCACACAGGCAGCCAACCCAGCAGCTGCCTGACAGACTCTGGCTCCCCCGAGCTCTCTGCCGGTGCAGGGGTCAGGAACAGACGTGTGCATGTGGTTCTGCCTTGGTCTGGGAGTGTGGACCCACTGCCTGGACCCCAGGCTCAGGGGCAAGGGCCCGGAGAGGGCAACACCCTGAAGCGCTTTTCTCCCGGGCTTGGGAGCATTGTGCGTGCCTGGCGGGAACAGCGGGCGGGAGTGTTGGCAAACCGGCCTTTGGAGGCAGCCGGGGAGGTCTTCCAGTGGGAGAGGGCCGGTTGTGCTCAGAGGCCCCACAGGCCAGGGGCAGGACCCAGCAGGGCCCCTGCCCCTGGCCAGCCTTGCCCAGACCTTCCTGGCCTCCGGGGGTACTGCCCCACCAAGGGGCAGGCTGCGGGGACTGGGTCCAGACATGCCCGTGCGCCTCCACTGGCTCATCCCCGCTGGTGCCTTTCCCCTGGGCCTAGGCCTCGGTTGAGGCCTCCTTGGAGAAGAGGTTGCTGGCAGGGGCTGTCTCCACACTGCAAGGTGCTGGAGCTCAGAGGGCCTCGTCAGAGGGAAGGGACCAGCAAGGGGCTGGATGCCCAAGACCTCTTTGGCCCAGCAGCCTCAGGGCAGCAGGGAGAGCAAGAGGCCCAACTTGCCCCTAGGTCGGCTCTGCCCCTTCCCACACAGGCGGCCAGCCCAGCAGCTGCCTGACAGACTCTGGCTCCCCCCAGCTCTCTGCCGGTGGAGGGGGCAGGAACAGACGTGTGCATGTGGTTCTGCCTTGGCCTGGGACTGTGGATCCCCTGCCTGGCCCCCAGGCTCAGGGGCAGGGGCCCGGAGAGACCACCACCCCGAAGCGCTTTTCTCCCGGGCTTGGGAGCATTGTGCGTGCCTGGCGGGAAGAGCGGGCAGGAGTGTTGGCAAACTGGCCTTTGGAGGCAGCCGGGGAGGTCTTCCAGTGGGAGAGGGCCGGTTGTGCTCAGAGGCCCCACAGGCCATGGGGAGGACCCAGCAGGGCCCCTGCCCCTGGCCAGCCTTGCCCAGATCTTCCTGGCCTCCGGGGGTACTGCCCCACCAAGGGGCAGGCTGCGGGGACTGGGTCCAGACATGCCCGGGCGCCTCCCCAGGCTCATCCCCGCTGGTGCCTTTCCCCTGGGCCTAGGCCTCGGTTGAGGCCTCCTTGGAGAGGATGTTGCTGGCAGGGGCTGTCTCCACACTGCAAGGTGCTGGAGCTCAGAGGGCCTCGTCAGAGGGAAGGGACCAGCAAGTGGCTGGATGCCCAAGACCTCTTTGGCCCAGCAGCCTCAGGGCAGCAGGGAGAGGAAGAGGCCCAACTTGCCCCTAGGTCGGCTCTGCCCCTTCCCACACAGGCGGCCAGCCCAGCAGCTGCCTGACAGACTCTGGCTCCCCCGAGCTCTCTGCCGGTGCAGGGGTCAGGAACAGACGTGTGCATGTGGTTCTGCCTTGGTCTGGGAGTGTGGACCAACTGCCTGGCCCCCAGGCTCAGGGGCAAGGGCCCGAGGAGAGCACCACCCCGAATCGCTTTTCTCCCGGGCTTGGGAGCATTGTGCGTGCCTGGCGGGAACAGCGGGCGGGAGTGTTGGCAAACTGGCCTTTGGAGGCAGCCGGGGAGGTCTTCCAGTGGGAGAGGGCCGGTTGTGCTCAGAGGCCCCACAGCCCAGGGGCAGGACCCAGCAGGGCCCCTGCCCCTGGCCAGCCTTGCCCAGACCTTCCTGGCCTCCGGGGGTACTGCCCCACCAAGGGGCACGCTGCGGGGACTGGGTCCAGACATGCTCGGGCGCCTCCCCTGGCTCATCCCCGCTGGTGCCTTTCCCATGGGCCTAGGCCTCGGTTGATGCCTCCTTGGAGAGGAGGTTGCTGGCAGGGGCTGTCTCCACACTGCAAGGTGCTGGAGCTCAGAGGGCCTCGTCAGAGGGAAGGGACCAGCAAGGGGCTGGATGCCCAAGACCTCTTTGGCCCAGCAGCCTCAGGGCAGCAGGGAGAGCAAGAGGCCCAACTTGCCCCTAGGTCGGCTCTGCCACTTCCCACACAGGCGGCCAGCCCAGCAGCTGCCTGACAGACTCTGGCTCCCCCGAGCTCTCTGCCGGTGCAGGGGGCAGGTCAGACGTGTGCATGTGGTTCTGCCTTGGCCTGGGAGTGTGGACACCCTGCCTTGCCCCCAGGCTCAGGGGCAAGGGCCCAGAGAGAGCACCACCCTGGAGCGCTTTTCTTCCGGGCTTAGGAGCATTGTGCCCGCCTGCTGGTAACAGTGGCCGGGAGCGCTTGCAAACCGGCCTTTGGAGGCAGCCGGGGAGGTCTTCCAGTGGGAGAGGGCCGGTTGTGCTCAGAGGTCCCACAGGCCAGGGGCAGGACCCAGCAGGGCCCCTGCCCCTGGCCAGTCTTACCCAGACCTTCCTGGCCTCCGGGGGTACTGCCCCACCAAGGGGCAGGCTGCGGGGACTGGGTCCAGACATGCTCGGGCGCCTCCCCTGGCTCATCCCCGCTGGTGCCTTTCCCATGGGCCTAGGCCTCGGTTGATGCCTCCTTGGAGAGGAGGTTGCTGGCAGGGGCTGTCTCCACACTGCAAGGTGCTGGAGCTCAGAGGGCCTCGTCAGAGGGAAGGGACCAGTAAGGGGCTGGATGCCCAAGACGTCTTTGGCCCAGCAGCCTCAGGGCAGCAGGGAGAGCAAGAGGCCCAACTTGCCCCTAGGGCGGCTCTGCCCCTTCCCACACAGGCGGCCAACCCAGCAGCTGCCTGACAGACTCTGGCTCCCCCAAGCTCTCTGCCGGTGCAGGGGACAGGAACAGACGTGGGCATGTGGTTCTGCCTTGGCCTGGGAGTGTGTTCCCCATGCCTTGCCCCCAGGCTCAGGGGCAAGGGCCCAGAGAGAGCACCACCCCGAAGCGCTTTTCTCCCGGGCTTGGGAGCATTGTGCAAGTCTGGCGTGAACAGCGGGTGGGAGTGTTGGCAAACAGGACTTTGGAGGCAGCCGGGGAGGTCTTCCAGTGGGAGAGGGCCGGTTGTGCTTAGAGGCCCCACAGGCCAGGGGCAGGACCCAGCAGGTCCCCTGCCCCTGGCCAGCCTTTCCCAGACCTTCCTGGACTCCGGGGGTACTGCCCCACCAAGGGGCAGGCTGCGGGGACTGGGTCCAGACATGCCTGGACACCTCCCCAGGCTCATCCCCGCTGGTGCCTTTCCCCTGGTCCTAGGTCTCGGTTGAGGCCTCCTTGGAGAGGATGTTGCTGGCAGGGGCTGTCTCCACACTGCAAGGTGCTGGAGCTCAGAGGGCCTCGTCAGAGGGAAGGGACCAGCAAGTGGCTGGATGCCCAAGACCTCTTTGGCCCAGCAGCCTCAGGGCAGCAGGGAGAGGAAGAGGCCCAACTTGCCCCTAGGTCGGCTCTGCCCCTTCCCACACAGGCGGCCAGCCCAGCAGCTGCCTGACAGACTCTGGCTCCCCCGAGCTCTCTGCCGGTGCAGGGGTCAGGAACAGACGTGTGCATGTGGTTCTGCCTTGGTCTGGGAGTGTGGACCAACTGCCTGGCCCCCAGGCTCAGGGGCAAGGGCCCGAGGAGAGCACCACCCCGAATCGCTTTTCTCCCGGGCTTGGGAGCATTGTGCGTGCCTGGCGGGAACAGCGGGCGGGAGTGTTGGCAAACTGGCCTTTGGAGGCAGCCGGGGAGGTCTTCCAGTGGGAGAGGGCCGGTTGTGCTCAGAGGCCCCACAGCCCAGGGGCAGGACCCAGCAGGGCCCCTGCCCCTGGCCAGCCTTGCCCAGACCTTCCTGGCCTCCGGGGGTACTGCCCCACCAAGGGGCAGGCTGCGGGGACTGGGTCCAGACATGCCCGTGCGCCTCCACTGGCTCATCCCCGCTCGTGCCTTTCCCCTGGGCCTAGGCCTCGGTTGAGGCCTCCTTGGAGAGGAGGTTGCTGGCAGGGGCTGTCTCCACACTGCAAGGTGCTGGAGCTCAGAGGGCCTCGTCAGAGGGAAGGGACCAGCAAGGGGCTGGATGCCCAAGACCTCTTTGGCCCAGCAGCCTCAGGGCAGCAGGGAGAGCAAGAGGCCCAACTTGCCCCTAGGTCGGCTCTGCCACTTCCCACACAGGCGGCCAGCCCAGCAGCTGCCTGACAGACTCTGGCTCCCCCGAGCTCTCTGCCGGTGCAGGGGGCAGGTCAGACGTGTGCATGTGGTTCTGCCTTGGCCTGGGAGTGTGGACACCCTGCCTTGCCCCCAGGCTCAGGGGCAAGGGCCCAGAGAGAGCACCACCCTGAAGCGCTTTTCTTCCGGGCTTAGGAGCATTGTGCCCGCCTGCTGGTAACAGTGGCCGGGAGCGCTTGCAAACCGGCCTTTGGAGGCAGCCGGGGAGGTCTTCCAGTGGGAGAGGGCCGGTTGTGCTCAGAGGTCCCACAGGCCAGGGGCAGGACCCAGCAGGGCCCCTGCCCCTGGCCAGTCTTACCCAGACCTTCCTGGCCTCCGGGGGTACTGCCCCACCAAGGGGCAGGCTGCGGGGACTGGGTCCAGACATGCTCGGGCGCCTCCCCTGGCTCATCCCCGCTGGTGCCTTTCCCCTGGGCCTAGGCCTCGGTTGAGGCCTCCTTGGAGAGGAGGTTGCTGGCAGGGGCTGTCTCCACACTGCAAGGTGCTGGAGCTCAGAGGGCCTCGTCAGAGGGAAGGGACCAGTAAGGGGCTGGATGCCCAAGACGTCTTTGGCCCAGCAGCCTCAGGGCAGCAGGGAGAGCAAGAGGCCCAACTTGCCCCTAGGGCGGCTCTGCCCCTTCCCACACAGGCGGCCAACCCAGCAGCTGCCTGACAGACTCTGGCTCCCCCAAGCTCTCTGCCGGTGCAGGGGACAGGAACAGACGTGGGCATGTGGTTCTGCCTTGGCCTGGGAGTGTGTTCCCCATGCCTTGCCCCCAGGCTCAGGGGCAAGGGCCCAGAGAGAGCACCACCCCGAAGCGCTTTTCTCCCGGGCTTGGGAGCATTGTGCAAGTCTGGCGTGAACAGCGGGTGGGAGTGTTGGCAAACAGGACTTTGGAGGCAGCCGGGGAGGTCTTCCAGTGGGAGAGGGCCGGTTGTGCTTAGAGGCCCCACAGGCCAGGGGCAGGACCCAGCAGGTCCCCTGCCCCTGGCCAGCCTTTCCCAGACCTTCCTGGACTCCGGGGGTACTGCCCCACCAAGGGGCAGGCTGCGGGGACTGGGTCCAGACATGCCTGGGCACCTCCCCAGGCTCATCCCCGCTGGTGCCTTTCCCCTGGTCCTAGGTCTCGGTTGAGGCCTCCTTGGAGAGGAGGTTGCTGGCAGGGGCTGTCTCCACACTGCAAGGTGCTGGAGCTCAGAGGGCCTCGTCAGAAGGAAGGGACAAGCAAAGGGCTGGATGCCCAAGACCTCTTTGGCCCAGCAGCCTCAGGGCAGCAGGGAGAGCAAGAGGCCCTACTTGAACCTAGGTCGGCTCTGCCCCTTCCCACAAAGGCGGCCAGCCCAGCAGCTGCCTGACAGACTCTGGCTCCCCCGCGCTCTCTGCCGGTGCAGGGGTCAGGAACAGACGTGTGCATGTGGTTCTGCCTTGGCCTGGGAGTGTGGACCCCCTGCCTGGCCCCCAGTCTCAGGGGCAAGGGCCCGGAGAGAGCACCACCCCGAAGCGCTTTTCTCCCGGGCTTGGGAGCATTGTGCGCGCTTGGTGGGAAGAGTGGGCGGGAGTGCGTGCAAAACGGCCTTTGGAATCAGCCGGGGAGGTCTTCCAGTGGGAGAGGGCCGGTTGTGCTCAGAGGCCCCACAGGCCAGGGGCAGGACCCAGCAGGTCCCCTGCCCCTGGTCAGCCTTGCCCAGACCTTCCTGGCCTCCAGTGGTACTGCCCCACCAAGGGGCAGGCTGCGGGGACTGGGTCCAGACATGCCCGGGCGCCTCCCCACGCTCATCCCCGCTGGTGCCTTTCCCCTGGGCCTAGGCCTCGGTTGAGGCCTCCTTGGAGAGGAGATTGCTGGCAGGTGCTGTCTCCACACTGCAAGGTGCTGGAGCTCAGAGGGCCTCGTCAGAGGGAAGGGACCAGCAAAGGGCTGGATGCCCAAGACGTCTTTGGCCCAGCAGCCTCAGGGCAGCAGGGAGAGCAAGAGGCCCAACTTGCCCCTAGGTCGGCTCTGCCCCTTCCCACACAGGCGGCCAGCCCAGCACCTGCCTGAGAGACTCTGGCTCCCCCGAGCTCTCTGCCGGTGTAGGGGTCAGGAACAGACGTGTTCATGTCGTTCTGTCTTGGCCTGCGAGTGTGTTCCCCCTGCCTGGCCCGCAGGCTTAGGGGCAAGGGCCCGGAGAGAGCACCACCCCGAAGCGCTTTTCTCCCGGGCTTGGGAGCATTGTGCGTGCCTGGCGGGAACAGCGGGCGGGAGTGCTTGCAAACCGGCCTTTGGAGGCAGACGGGGAGGTCTTCCAGCGGGAGAGTGCCGGTTGTGCTCAGACGTCCCACAGGCCAGGGGCAGGACCCAGCGCTGTCCCTGCCCCTGGCAGGCTTGCACAGACCTTCCTGGCCTCCGGGGGTACTGCCCCACCAAGGGGCAGGCTGCGGGGACTGGGTCCAGACATGCCCGGGCGCCTCCCCAGGCTCATCCCCGCTGGTGCCTTTCCCCTGGGCCTAGGCCTCGGTTGAGGCCTCATTGGAGAGGAGGTTGCTGGCAGGGGCTGTCTCCACACTGCAAGGTGCTGGAGCTCAGAGGGCCTCGTCAGAGGGAAGGGACCAGCAAGGGGCTGGATGCCCAAGACCTCTTTGGCCCAGCAGCCTCAGGGCAGCAGGGAGAGCAAGAGGCCCAACTTGCCCCTAGGTCGGCTCTGCCCCTTCCCACACAGGCGGCCAGCCCAGCAGCTGCCTGACAGACTCTGGCTCCCCCGAGCTCTCTGCCGGTGCAGGGGTCAGGAACAGACGTGTGCATGTGGTTCTGCCTTGGTCTGGGAGTGTGGACCCACTGCCTGGCCCCCAGGCTCAGGGGCAAGGGCCCGGAGAGAGAACCACCCCGAAGCGCTTTTCTCCCGGGCTTGGGAGCATTGTGCGAGCCTGGCGTGAACAGCGGGCGGGAGTGTTTGCAAACAGGACTTTGGAGGCAGCTGGGGAGGTCTTCCAGTGGGAGAGGGCCGGTTGTGCTCAGAGGCCTCACAGGCCAGGGGCAGGACCCAGCAGGTCCCCTGCCCCTGGCCAGCCTTGCCCAGACCTTCCTGGCCTCCGGGGGTACTGCCCCACCAAGGGGCAGGCTGCGGGGACTGGGTCCAGACATGTCCGTGCGCCTCCCCAGGATCATCCCCGCTGGTGCTTTTCCCCTGGGCGTAGGCCTCGGTTGAGGCCTCTTTGGAGAGGAGGTTGCTGGCAGGGGCTGTCTCCACACTGCAAGGTGCTGGAGCTCAGAGGGCCTCGTCAGAGGGAAGGGACCAGCAAAGGGCTGGATGCCCAAGACCTCTTTGACCCAGCAGCCTCAGGGCAGCAGGGAGAGCAAGAGGCCCAACTTGCCCCTAGGTCGGCTCTGCCCCGTCCCACACAGGCAGCCAGCCCAGCAGCAGCCTTTCAGTCTCTGGCTCCCCCGAGCTCTCTGCCGGTGTAGGGGGCAGGAACAGACGTGTGCATGTCGTTCTGCCTTGGCCTGGGAGTGTGTTCCAACTGCCTGGCCCCCAGGCTCAGGGGCAAGGGCCCAGGAGAGCACCACCCCGAAGAGCTTTTCTCCCGGGCTTGGGAGCATTGTGCCTGCCTGGCGGGAACAGCGGGCGGGAGTGCTTGCAAACCGGCCTTTGGAGGCAGACGGGGAGGTCTTCCAGCGGGAGAGTGCCGGTTGTGCTCAGACGCCCCACAGGCCAGGGGCACGACCCAGCAGGGCCCCTGCCCCTCGCAGCCTTGCCCAGACCTTCCTGGCCTCCGGGGGTACTGCCCCACCAAGGGGCAGGCTGCGGGGACTGGGTCCAGACATGCCCTTGCGCCTCCACTGGCTCATCCCCGCTGGTGCCTTTCCCCTGGGCCTAGGCCTCGGTTGAGGCCTCCTTGGAGAGGAGGTTGCTGGCAGGGGCTGTCTCCACACTGCAAGGTGCTGGAGCTCAGAGGGCCTCGTCAGAGGGAAGGGACCAGTAAGGGGCTGGATGCCCAAGACGTCTTTGGCCCAGCAGCCTCAGGGCAGCAGGGAGAGGAAGAGGCCCAACTTGCCCCTAGGTCGGCTCTGCCCCTTCCCACACAGGCAGCCAACCCAGCAGCTGCCTGACAGACTCTGGCTCCCCCGAGCTCTCTGCCGGTGCAGGGGTCAGGAACAGACGTGTGCATGTGGTTCTGCCTTGGTCTGGGAGTGTGGACCCACTGCCTGGACCCCAGGCTCAGGGGCAAGGGCCCGGAGAGGGCAACACCCTGAAGCGCTTTTCTCCCGGGCTTGGGAGCATTGTGCGTGCCTGGCGGGAACAGCGGGCGGGAGTGTTGGCAAACCGGCCTTTGGAGGCAGCCGGGGAGGTCTTCCAGTGGGAGAGGGCCAGTTGTGCTCAGAGGCCCCAAAGGCCAGGGGCAGGACCCAGCAGGGCCCCTGCCCCTGGCCAGCCTTGCCCAGACCTTCCTGGACTCCGGGGGTACTGCCCCACCAAGGGGCAGGCTGCGGGGACAGGGTCCAGACATGCCCGGGCGCCTCCCCTGGCTCAACCCCGCTGGTGCCTTTTCCCTGGGCCTAGGCCTCGGTTGAGGCCTCCTTGGAGAGGAGATTGCTGGCAGGGGCTGTCTCCACACTGCAAGGTGCTGGAGCTCAGAGGGCCTCGTCAGAGGGAAGGGACAAGCAAGGGGCTGGATGCCCAAGACCTCTTTGGCCCAGCAGCCTCAGGGCAGCAGGGAGAGCAAGAGGCCCAACTTGCCCCTAGGTCGGCTCTGCCCCTTCCCACACAGGCGGCCAGCCCAGCAGCTGCCTGACAGACTCTGGCTCCCCCGAGCTCTCTGCCGGTGCAGGGGGCAGATCAGACGTGTGCATGTGGTTCTGCCTTGGCCTGGGAGTGTGGACACCCTGCCTTGCCCCCAGGCTCAGGGGCAAGGGCCCGGAGAGAGCACCACCCCGAAGCGCTTTTCTCCCGGGCTTGGGAGCATTGTGCACGCCTGCTGGGAACAGTGGGCGGGAGCGCTTGTTAACCGGCCTTTGGAGGCGGCCGGGCAGGTCTTCCAGCGGGAGAGTGCTGGTTGTGCTCAGACGCCCCACAGGCCAGGGGCAGGACCCAGCAGTGTCCCTGCCCCTGGCAGCCTTGCCCAGACCTTCCTGGCCTCCGGGGGTACTGCCCCACCAAGGGGCAGGCTGTGGGGACTGGGTCCAGACATGCCCATGCGCCTCCACTGGCTCATCCCCGCTGGTGCCTTTCCCCTGGGCCTAGGCCTCGGTTGAGGCCTCCTTGGAGAGGAGGTTGCTGGCAGGGGCTGTCTCCACACTGCAAGGTGCTGGAGCTCAGAGGGCCTCGTCAGAGGGAAGGGACCAGCAAGGGGCTGGATGCCCAAGACCTCTTTGGCCCAGCAGCCTCAGGGCAGCAGGGAGAGGAAGAGGCCCAACTTGCCCCTAGGCCGGCTCTGCCCCTTCCTACACAGGCGGCCAGCCCAGCAGCTGCCTGACAGTCTCTGGCTCCCCCGAGCTCTCTGCCGATACAGGGGTCAGGAACAGACGTGTGCATTTGGTTCTGCCTTGGTCTGGGAGTGTGGACCAACTGCCTGGCCCCCAGGCTCAGGGGCAAGGGACCGAGGAGAGCACCACCCCGAAGCGCTTTTCTCACGGGCTTGGGAGCATTGTGCGTGCCTGGCGGGAACAGCGGGCGGGAGTGTTGGCAAACTGGCCTTTGGAGGCAGCCGGGGAGTTCTTCCAGTGGGAGAGGGCCGGTTGTGCTCAGAGGCCCCACAGGCCAGGGGCAGGACCCAGCAGGGCCCCTGCCCCTGGCCAGCCTTGCCCAGACCTTCCTGGCCTCCGGGGGTACTGCCCCACCAAGGGGCAGGCTGCGGGGACTGGGTCCAGACATGCCCGGGCGCCTCCCCAGGCTCATCCCCGCTGGTGCCTTTCCCCTGGGCCTAGGCCTCGGTTGAGGCCTCCTTGGAGAGGAGGTTGCTGGCAGGGGCTGTCTCCACACTGCAAGGTGCTGGAGCTCAGAGGGCCTCGTCAGAGGGAAGGGACCAGCAAGGGGCTGGATGCCCAAGACCTCTTTGGCCCAGCAGCCTCAGGGCAGCAGGGAGAGCAAGAGGCCCAACTTGCCCCTAGGTCGGCTCTGCCACTTCCCACACAGGCGGCCAGCCCAGCAGCTGCCTGACAGACTCTGGCTCCCCCGAGCTCTCTGCCGGTGCAGGGGGCAGGTCAGACGTGTGCATGTGGTTCTGCCTTGGCCTGGGAGTGTGGACACCCTGCCTTGCCCCCAGGCTCAGGGGCAAGGGCCCAGAGAGAGCACGACCCTGAAGCGCTTTTCTTCCGGGCTTAGGAGCATTGTGCCCGCCTGCTGGTAACAGTGGCCGGGAGCGCTTGCAAACCGGCCTTTGGAGGCAGCCGGGGAGGTCTTCCAGTGGGAGAGGGCCGGTTGTGCTCAGAGGCCCCACAGGCCAGGGGCAGGACCCAGCAGGGCCCCTGCCCCTGGCCAGTCTTACCCAGACCTTCCTGGCCTCCGGGGGTACTGCCCCACCAAGGGGCAGGCTGCGGGGACTGGGTCCAGACATGCTCGGGCGCCTCCCCTGGCTCATCCCCTCTGGTGCCTTTCCCATGGGCCTAGGCCTCGGTTGAGGCCTCCTTGGAGAGGAGGTTGCTGGCAGGGGCTGTCTCCACACTGCAAGGTGCTGGAGCTCAGAGGGCCTCGTCAGAGGGAAGGGACCAGTAAGGGGCTGGATGCCCAAGACGTCTTTGGCCCAGCAGCCTCAGGGCAGCAGGGAGAGCAAGAGGCCCAACTTGCCCCTAGGGCGGCTCTGCCCCTTCCCACACAGGCGGCCAACCCAGCAGCTGCCTGACAGACTCTGGCTCCCCCAAGCTCTCTGCCGGTGCAGGGGACAGGAACAGACGTGGGCATGTGGTTCTGCCTTGGCCTGGGAGTGTGTTCCCCATGCCTTGCCCCCAGGCTCAGGGGCAAGGGCCCGGAGAGAGCACCACCCCGAAGCGCTTTTCTCCCGGGCTTGGGAGCATTGTGCGTGCCTGGCGGGAACAGCGGGCGGGAGTGCTTGCAAACCGGCCTTTCGAGGCAGACGGGGAGGTCTTCCAGCGGGAGAGTGCCGGTTGTGCTCAGACGCCCCACAGGCCAGGGGCAGGACCCAGCAGTGTCCCTGCCCCTGGCAGCCTTGCCCAGACCTTCCTGGCCTCCGGGGGTACTGCCCCACCAAGGGGCAGGCTGCGGGGACTGGGTCCAGACATGCCCGGGCGCCTCCCCAGGCTCATCCCCGCTGGTGCCTTTCCCCTGGGCCTAGGCCTCGGTTGAGGCCTCCTTGGAGAGGAGGTTGCTGGCAGGGGCTGTCTCCACACTGAAAGGTGCTGGAGCTCAGAGGGCCTCGTCAGAGGGAAGGGACCAGCAAGGGGCTGGATGCCCAAGACCTCTTTGGCCCAGCAGCCTCAGGGCAGCAGGGAGAGCAAGAGGCCCAACTTGCCCCTAGGTCGGCTCTGCCCCTTCCCACACAGGCGGCCAGCCCAGCAGCTGCCTGACAGACTCTGGCTCCCCCGAGCTCTCTGCCGGTGCAGGGGGCAGATCAGACGTGTGCATGTGGTTCTGCCTTGTCCTGGGAGTGTGGACACCCTGCCTTGCCCCCAGGCTCAGGGGCAAGGGCCCGGAGAGAGCACCACCCTGAAGCGCTTTTCTCCCGGGCTTGGGAGCATTGTGCACGCCTGCTGGGAACAGTGTGCGGGAGCGCTTGCAAACCGGCCTTGGAGGCAGCCGGGGAGGTCTTCCAGTGGGAGAGGGCCGGTTGTGCTCAGAGGCCCCACAGGCCAGGGGCAGGACGCAGCAGGGCCCCTGCCCCTGGCCAGCCTTGCCCAGACCTTCCTGGCCTCCGGGGGTACTGCCCCACTAAGGGGCAGGCTGCGGGGCCTGGGTCCAGAGATGCCCGGGCGCCTCCCCAGGCTCATCCCCGCTGGTGCCTTTCCCCTGGGCCTAGGCCTCGGTTGAGGCCTCCTTGGAGAGGAGGTTGCTGGCAGGGGCTGTCTCCACACTGCAAGGTGCTGGAGCTCAGAGGGCCTCGTCAGCGGGAAGGGACCAGCAAGGGGCTGGATGCCCAAGACCTCTTTGGCCCAGCAGCCTCAGGGCAGCAGGGAGAGCAAGAGGCCCAACTTGCCCCTAGGTCGGCTCTGCCCCTTCCCACACAGGCAGCCAACCCAGCAGCTGCCTGACAGACTCTGGCTCCCCCGAGCTCTCTGCCGGTGCAGGGGTCAGGAACAGACGTGTGCATGTGGTTCTGCCTTGGTCTGGGAGTGTGGACCCACTGCCTGGACCCCAGGCTCAGGGGCAAGGGCCCGGAGAGAGCAACACCCCGAAGCGCTTTTCTCCTGGCCTTGGGAGCGTTGTGCGTGCCTGGCGGGAACAGCGGGCGGGAGTGTTGGCAAACCCGCCTTTGGAGGCAGCCGGGGAGGTCTTCCAGTGGGAGAGGGCCGGTTGTGCTCAGAGGCCCCACAGGCCAGGGGCAGGACCCAGCAGGGACCCTGCCCCTGGCCAGCCTTGCCCAGACCTTCCTGGCCTCCGGGGGTACTGCCCCACCAAGGGGCAGGCTGCAGGGACTGGGTCCTGAAATGCCCGTGCGCCTCCACTGGCTCATCCCCGCTGGTGCCTTTCCCCTGGGCCTAGGCCTCGGTTGAGGCCTCCTTGGAGAGGAGGTTGCTGGCAGGGGCTGTCTCCACACTGCAAGGTGCTGGAGCTCAGAGGGCCTCGTCAGAGGGAAGGGACCAGCAAGGGGCTGGATGCCCAAGACCTCTTTGGCCCAGCAGCCTCAGGGCAGCAGGGAGAGCAAGAGGCCCAACTTGCCCCTAGGTCGGCTCTGCCCCTTCCCACACAGGCGGCCAGCCCAGCAGCTGCCTGACAGACTCTGGCTTCCCCCAGCTCTCTGCCGGTGGAGGCGGCAGGAACAGACGTGTGCATGTTGTTGTGCCTTGGCCTGGGACTGTGGATCCCCTGCCTGGCCCCCAGGCTCAGGGGCAAGGGCCCGGAGAGACCACCACCCCGAAGCGCTTTTCTCCCGGGCTTGGGAGCATTGTGCGCGCCTGGCGGGAACAGTGGGCGGGAGTGCTTGCAAACAGGACTTTGGAGGCAGCCGGGGAGGTCTTCCAGTGGGAGAGGGCCGGTTGTGCTCAGAGGCCCCACAGGCCAGGGGCAGGACCCAGCAGGGCCCCTGCCCCTGGCCAGCCTTGCCCAGACCTTCCTGGCCTCCGGGGGTACTGCCCCACCAAGGGGCAGGCTGCGGGGACAGGGTCCAGACATGCCCGGGCGCCTCCCCTGGCTCAACCCCGCTGGTGCCTTTTCCCTGGGCCTAGGCCTCGGTTGAGGCCTCCTTGGAGAGGAGATTGCTGGCAGGGGCTGTCTCCACACTGCAAGGTGCTGGAGCTCAGAGGGCCTCGTCAGAGGGAAGGGACAAGCAAGGGGCTGGATGCCCAAGACCTCTTTGGCCCAGCAGCCTCAGGGCAGCAGGGAGAGCAAGAGGCCCAACTTGCCCCTAGGTCGGCTCTGCCCCTTCCCACACAGGCGGCCAGCCCAGCAGCTGCCTGACAGACTCTGGCTCCACCGAGCTCTCTGCCGGTGCAGGGGGCAGATCAGACGTGTGCATGTGGTTCTGCCTTGGCCTGGGAGTGTGGACACCCTGCCTTGCCCCCAGGCTCAGGGGCAAGGGCCCGGAGAGAGCACCACCCCGAAGCGCTTTTCTCCCGGGCTTGGGAGCATTGTGCACGCCTGCTGGGAACAGTGGGCGGGAGCGCTTGTTAACCGGCCTTTGGAGGCGGCCGGGCAGGTCTTCCAGCGGGAGAGTGCCGGTTCTGCTCAGACGCCCCACAGGCCAGGGGCAGGACCCAGCAGTGTCCCTGCCCCTGGCAGCCTTGCCCAGACCTTCCTGGCCTCCGGGGGTACTGCCCCACCAAGGGGCAGGCTGTGGGGACTGGGTCCAGACATGCCCATGCGCCTCCACTGGCTCATCCCCGCTGGTGCCTTTCCCCTGGGCCTAGGCCTCGGTTGAGGCCTCCTTGGAGAGGAGGTTGCTGGCAGGGGCTGTCTCCACACTGCAAGGTGCTGGAGCTCAGAGGGCCTCATCAGAGGGAAGGGACCAGCAAGGGGCTGGATGCCCAAGACCTCTTTGGCCCAGCAGCCTCAGGGCAGCAGGGAGAGGAAGAGGCCCAACTTGCCCCTAGGCCGGCTCTGCCCCTTCCTACACAGGCGGCCAGCCCAGCAGCTGCCTGACAGTCTCTGGCTCCCCCGAGCTCTCTGCCGGTGCAGGGGTCAGGAACAGACGTGTGCATGTGGTTCTGCCTTGGTCTGGGAGTGTGGACCAACTGCCTGGCCCCCAGGCTCAGGGGCAAGGGCCCGAGGAGAGCACCACCCCGAAGCGCTTTTCTCACGGGCTTGGGAGCATTGTGCGTGCCTGGCGGGAACAGCGGGCGGGAGTGTTGGCAAACTGGCCTTTGGAGGCAGCCGGGGAGTTCTTCCAGTGGGAGAGGGCCGGTTGTGCTCAGAGGCCCCACAGGCCAGGGGCAGGACCCAGCAGGGCCCCTGCCCCTGGCCAGCCTTGCCCAGACCTTCCTGGCCTCCGGGGGTACTGCCCCACCAAGGGGCAGGCTGCGGGGACTGGGTCCAGACATGCCCGGGCGCCTCCCCAGGCTCATCCCCGCTGGTGCCTTTCCCCTGGGCCTAGGCCTCGGTTGAGGCCTCCTTGGAGAGGAGGTTGCTGGCAGGGGCTGTCTCCACACTGCAAGGTGCTGGAGCTCAGAGGGCCTCGTCAGAGGGAAGGGACCAGCAAGGGGCTGGATGCCCAAGACCTCTTTGGCCCAGCAGCCTCAGGGCAGCAGGGAGAGCAAGAGGCCCAACTTGCCCCTAGGTCGGCTCTGCCACTTCCCACACAGGCGGCCAGCCCAGCAGCTGCCTGACAGACTCTGGCTCCCCCGAGCTCTCTGCCGGTGCAGGGGGCAGGTCAGACGTGTGCATGTGGTTCTGCCTTGGCCTGGGAGTGTGGACACCCTGCCTTGCCCCCAGGCTCAGGGGCAAGGGCCCAGAGAGAGCACGACCCTGAAGCGCTTTTCTTCCGGGCTTAGGAGCATTGTGCCCGCCTGCTGGTAACAGTGGCCGGGAGCGCTTGCAAACCGGCCTTTGGAGGCAGCCGGGGAGGTCTTCCAGTGGGAGAGGGCCGGTTGTGCTCAGAGGCCCCACAGGCCAGGGGAAGGACCAAGCAGGGCCCCTGCCCCTGGCCAGTCTTACCCAGACCTTCCTGGCCTCCGGGGGTACTGCCCCACCAAGGGGCAGGCTGCGGGGACTGGGTCCAGACATGCTCGGGCGCCTCCCCAGGCTCATCCCCTCTGGTGCCTTTCCCATGGGCCTAGGCCTCGGTTGAGGCCTCCTTGGAGAGGAGGTTGCTGGCAGGGGCTGTCTCCACACTGCAAGGTGCTGGAGCTCAGAGGGCCTCGTCAGAGGGAAGGGACCAGTAAGGGGCTGGATGCCCAAGACGTCTTTGGCCCAGCAGCCTCAGGGCAGCAGGGAGAGCAAGAGGCCCAACTTGCCCCTAGGGCGGCTCTGCCCCTTCCCACACAGGCGGCCAACCCAGCAGCTGCCTGACAGACTCTGGCTCCCCCAAGCTCTCTGCCGGTGCAGGGGACAGGAACAGACGTGGGCATGTGGTTCTGCCTTGGCCTGGGAGTGTGTTCCCCATGCCTTGCCCCCAGGCTCAGGGGCAAGGGCCCGGAGAGAGCACCACCCCGAAGCGCTTTTCTCCCGGGCTTGGGAGCATTGTGCGTGCCTGGCGGGAACAGCGGGCGGGAGTGCTTGCAAACCGGCCTTTCGAGGCAGACGGGGAGGTCTTCCAGCGGGAGAGTGCCGGTTGTGCTCAGACGCCCCACAGGCCAGGGGCAGGACCCAGCAGTGTCCCTGCCCCTGGCAGCCTTGCCCAGACCTTCCTGGCCTCCGGGGGTACTGCCCCACCAAGGGGCAGGCTGCGGGGACTGGGTCCAGACATGCCCGGGCGCCTCCCCAGGCTCATCCCCGCTGGTGCCTTTCCCCTGGGCCTAGGCCTCGGTTGAGGCCTCCTTGGAGAGGAGGTTGCTGGCAGGGGCTGTCTCCACACTGAAAGGTGCTGGAGCTCAGAGGGCCTCGTCAGAGGGAAGGGACCAGCAAGGGGCTGGATGCCCAAGACCTCTTTGGCCCAGCAGCCTCAGGGCAGCAGGGAGAGCAAGAGGCCCAACTTGCCCCTAGGTCGGCTCTGCCCCTTCCCACACAGGCGGCCAGCCCAGCAGCTGCCTGACAGACTCTGGCTCCCCCGAGCTCTCTGCCGGTGCAGGGGGCAGATCAGACGTGTGCATGTGGTTCTGCCTTGTCCTGGGAGTGTGGACACCCTGCCTTGCCCCCAGGCTCAGGGGCAAGGGCCCGGAGAGAGCACCACCCTGAAGCGCTTTTCTCCCGGGCTTGGGAGCATTGTGCACGCCTGCTGGGAACAGTGTGCGGGAGCGCTTGCAAACCGGCCTTGGAGGCAGCCGGGGAGGTCTTCCAGTGGGAGAGGGCCGGTTGTGCTCAGAGGCCCCACAGGCCAGGGGCAGGACGCAGCAGGGCCCCTGCCCCTGGCCAGCCTTGCCCAGACCTTCCTGGCCTCCGGGGGTACTGCCCCACTAAGGGGCAGGCTGCGGGGCCTGGGTCCAGAGATGCCCGGGCGCCTCCCCAGGCTCATCCCCGCTGGTGCCTTTCCCCTGGGCCTAGGCCTCGGTTGAGGCCTCCTTGGAGAGGAGGTTGCTGGCAGGGGCTGTCTCCACACTGCAAGGTGCTGGAGCTCAGAGGGCCTCGTCAGCGGGAAGGGACCAGCAAGGGGCTGGATGCCCAAGACCTCTTTGGCCCAGCAGCCTCAGGGCAGCAGGGAGAGCAAGAGGCCCAACTTGCCCCTAGGTCGGCTCTGCCCCTTCCCACACAGGCAGCCAACCCAGCAGCTGCCTGACAGACTCTGGCTCCCCCGAGCTCTCTGCCGGTGCAGGGGTCAGGAACAGACGTGTGCATGTGGTTCTGCCTTGGTCTGGGAGTGTGGACCCACTGCCTGGACCCCAGGCTCAGGGGCAAGGGCCCGGAGAGAGCAACACCCCGAAGCGCTTTTCTCCTGGCCTTGGGAGCGTTGTGCGTGCCTGGCGGGAACAGCGGGCGGGAGTGTTGGCAAACCCGCCTTTGGAGGCAGCCGGGGAGGTCTTCCAGTGGGAGAGGGCCGGTTGTGCTCAGAGGCCCCACAGGCCAGGGGCAGGACCCAGCAGGGACCCTGCCCCTGGCAGCCTTGCCCAGACCTTCCTGGCCTCCGGGGGTACTGCCCCACCAAGGGGCAGGCTGTGGGGACTGGGTCCAGACATGCCCATGCGCCTCCACTGGCTCATCCCCGCTGGTGCCTTTCCCCTGGGCCTAGGCCTCGGTTGAGGCCTCCTTGGAGAGGAGGTTGCTGGCAGGGGCTGTCTCCACACTGCAAGGTGCTGGAGCTCAGAGGGCCTCGTCAGAGGGAAGGGACCAGCAAGGGGCTGGATGCCCAAGACCTCTTTGGCCCAGCAGCCTCAGGGCAGCAGGGAGAGGAAGAGGCCCAACTTGCCACTAGGCCGGCTCTGCCCCTTCCTACACAGGCGGCCAGCCCAGCAGCTGCCTGACAGTCTCTGGCTCCCCCGAGCTCTCTGCCGGTGCAGGGGTCAGGAACAGACGTGTGCATGTGGTTCTGCCTTGGTCTGGGAGTGTGGACCAACTGCCTGGCCCCCAGGCTCAGGGGCAAGGGCCCGAGGAGAGCACCACCCCGAAGCGCTTTTCTCACGGGCTTGGGAGCATTGTGCGTGCCTGGCGGGAACAGCGGGCGGGAGTGTTGGCAAACTGGCCTTTGGAGGCAGCCGGGGAGTTCTTCCAGTGGGAGAGGGCCGGTTGTGCTCAGAGGCCCCACAGGCCAGGGGCAGGACCCAGCAGGGCCCCTGCCCCTGGCCAGCCTTGCCCAGACCTTCCTGGCCTCCGGGGGTACTGCCCCACCAAGGGGCAGGCTGCGGGGACTGGGTCCAGACATGCCCGGGCGCCTCCCCAGGCTCATCCCCGCTGGTGCCTTTCCCCTGGGCCTAGGCCTCGGTTGAGGCCTCCTTGGAGAGGAGGTTGCTGGCAGGGGCTGTCTCCACACTGCAAGGTGCTGGAGCTCAGAGGGCCTCGTCAGAGGGAAGGGACCAGCAAGGGGCTGGATGCCCAAGACCTCTTTGGCCCAGCAGCCTCAGGGCAGCAGGGAGAGCAAGAGGCCCAACTTGCCCCTAGGTCGGCTCTGCCACTTCCCACACAGGCGGCCAGCCCAGCAGCTGCCTGACAGACTCTGGCTCCCCCGAGCTCTCTGCCGGTGCAGGGGGCAGGTCAGACGTGTGCATGTGGTTCTGCCTTGGCCTGGGAGTGTGGACACCCTGCCTTGCCCCCAGGCTCAGGGGCAAGGGCCCAGAGAGAGCACGACCCTGAAGCGCTTTTCTTCCGGGCTTAGGAGCATTGTGCCCGCCTGCTGGTAACAGTGGCCGGGAGCGCTTGCAAACCGGCCTTTGGAGGCAGCCGGGGAGGTCTTCCAGTGGGAGAGGGCCGGTTGTGCTCAGAGGCCCCACAGGCCAGGGGCAGGACCCAGCAGGGCCCCTGCCCCTGGCCAGTCTTACCCAGACCTTCCTGGCCTCCGGGGGTACTGCCCCACCAAGGGGCAGGCTGCGGGGACTGGGTCCAGACATGCTCGGGCGCCTCCCCTGGCTCATCCCCTCTGGTGCCTTTCCCATGGGCCTAGGCCTCGGTTGAGGCCTCCTTGGAGAGGAGGTTGCTGGCAGGGGCTGTCTCCGCACTGCAAGGTGCTGGAGCTCAGAGGGCCTCGTCAGAGGGAAGGAACCAGTAAGGGGCTGGATGCCCAAGACGTCTTTGGCCCAGCAGCCTCAGGGCAGCAGGGAGAGCAAGAGGCCCAACTTGCCCCTAGGGCGGCTCTGCCCCTTCCCACACAGGCGGCCAACCCAGCAGCTGCCTGACAGACTCTGGCTCCCCCAAGCTCTCTGCCGGTGCAGGGGACAGGAACAGACGTGGGCATGTGGTTCTGCCTTGGCCTGGGAGTGTGTTCCCCATGCCTTGCCCCCAGGCTCAGGGGCAAGGGCCCGGAGAGAGCACCACCCCGAAGCGCTTTTCTCCCGGGCTTGGGAGCATTGTGCGTGCCTGGCGGGAACAGCGGGCGGGAGTGCTTGCAAACCGGCCTTTCGAGGCAGACGGGGAGGTCTTCCAGCGGGAGAGTGCCGGTTGTGCTCAGACGCCCCACAGGCCAGGGGCAGGACCCAGCAGTGTCCCTGCCCCTGGCAGCCTTGCCCAGACCTTCCTGGCCTCCGGGGGTACTGCCCCACCAAGGGGCAGGCTGCGGGGACTGGGTCCAGACATGCCCGGGCGCCTCCCCAGGCTCATCCCCGCTGGTGCCTTTCCCCTGGGCCTAGGCCTCGGTTGAGGCCTCCTTGGAGAGGAGGTTGCTGGCAGGGGCTGTCTCCACACTGAAAGGTGCTGGAGCTCAGAGGGCCTCGTCAGAGGGAAGGGACCAGCAAGGGGCTGGATGCCCAAGACCTCTTTGGCCCAGCAGCCTCAGGGCAGCAGGGAGAGCAAGAGGCCCAACTTGCCCCTAGGTCGGCTCTGCCCCTTCCCACACAGGCGGCCAGCCCAGCAGCTGCCTGACAGACTCTGGCTCCCCCGAGCTCTCTGCCGGTGCAGGGGGCAGATCAGACGTGTGCATGTGGTTCTGCCTTGTCCTGGGAGTGTGGACACCCTGCCTTGCCCCCAGGCTCAGGGGCAAGGGCCCGGAGAGAGCACCACCCTGAAGCGCTTTTCTCCCGGGCTTGGGAGCATTGTGCACGCCTGCTGGGAACAGTGTGCGGGAGCGCTTGCAAACCGGCCTTGGAGGCAGCCGGGGAGGTCTTCCAGTGGGAGAGGGCCGGTTGTGCTCAGAGGCCCCACAGGCCAGGGGCAGGACGCAGCAGGGCCCCTGCCCCTGGCCAGCCTTGCCCAGACCTTCCTGGCCTCCGGGGGTACTGCCCCACTAAGGGGCAGGCTGCGGGGCCTGGGTCCAGAGATGCCCGGGCGCCTCCCCAGGCTCATCCCCGCTGGTGCCTTTCCCCTGGGCCTAGGCCTCGGTTGAGGCCTCCTTGGAGAGGAGGTTGCTGGCAGGGGCTGTCTCCACACTGCAAGGTGCTGGAGCTCAGAGGGCCTCGTCAGCGGGAAGGGACCAGCAAGGGGCTGGATGCCCAAGACCTCTTTGGCCCAGCAGCCTCAGGGCAGCAGGGAGAGCAAGAGGCCCAACTTGCCCCTAGGTCGGCTCTGCCCCTTCCCACACAGGCAGCCAACCCAGCAGCTGCCTGACAGACTCTGGCTCCCCCGAGCTCTCTGCCGGTGCAGGGGTCAGGAACAGACGTGTGCATGTGGTTCTGCCTTGGTCTGGGAGTGTGGACCCACTGCCTGGACCCCAGGCTCAGGGGCAAGGGCCCGGAGAGAGCAACACCCCGAAGCGCTTTTCTCCTGGCCTTGGGAGCGTTGTGCGTGCCTGGCGGGAACAGCGGGCGGGAGTGTTGGCAAACCCGCCTTTGGAGGCAGCCGGGGAGGTCTTCCAGTGGGAGAGGGCCGGTTGTGCTCAGAGGCCCCACAGGCCAGGGGCAGGACCCAGCAGGGACCCTGCCCCTGGCCAGCCTTGCCCAGACCTTCCTGGCCTCCGGGGGTACTGCCCCACCAAGGGGCAGGCTGCAGGGACTGGGTCCTGATATGCCCGTGCGCCTCCACTGGCTCATCCCCGCTGGTGCCTTTCCCCTGTGCCTAGGCCTCGGTTGAGGCCTCCTTGGAGAGGAGGTTGCTGGCAGGGGCTGTCTCCACACTGCAAGGTGCTGGAGCTCAGAGGGCCTCGTCAGAGGGAAGGGACCAGCAAGGGGCTGGATGCCCAAGACCTCTTTGGCCCAGCAGCCTCAGGGCAGCAGGGAGAGCAAGAGGCCCAACTTGCCCCTAGGTCGGCTCTGCCCCTTCCCACACAGGCGGCCAGCCCAGCAGCTGCCTGACAGACTCTGGCTTCCCCCAGCTCTCTGCCGGTGGAGGGGGCAGGAACAGACGTGTGCATGTTGTTGTGCCTTGGCCTGGGACTGTGGATCCCCTGCCTGGCCCCCAGTCTCAGGGGCAAGGGCCCGGAGAGAGCACCACCCCGAAGCGCTTTTCTCCCGGGATGGGAGCATTGTGCGCGCTTGGTGGGAACAGTGGGCGGGAGTGCGTGCAAAACGGCCTTTGGAGGCAGCCGGGGAGGTCTTCCAGTGGGAGAGGGCCGGTTGTGCTCAGAGGCCCCACAGGCCAGGGGCAGGACCCAGCAGGTCCCCTGCCCCTGGTCAGCCTTGCCCAGACCTTCCTGGCCTCCAGGGGTTCTGCCCCACCAAGGGGCAGGCTGCGGGGACTGGGTCCAGACATGCCCGGGCGCCTCCCCAGGCTCATCCCCGCTGGTGCCTTTCCCCTGGGCCTAGGCCTCGGTTGAGGCCTCCTTGGAGAGGAGATTGCTGGCAGGTGCTGTCTCCACACTGCAAGGTGCTGGAGCTCAGAGGGCCTCGTCAGAGGGAAGGGACCAGCAAAGGGCTGGATGCCCAAGACGTCTTTGGCCCAGCAACCTCAGGGCAGCAGGGAGAGCAAGAGGCCCAACTTGCCCCTAGGTCGGCTCTGCCCCTTCCCACACAGGCGGCCAGCCCAGCACCTGCCTGAGAGACTCTGGCTCCCCCGAGCTCTCTGCCGGTGTAGGGGGCAGGAACAGACGTGTTCATGTCGTTCTGTCTTGGCCTGGGAGTGTGTTCCCCCTGCCTGGCCCGCAGGCTTAGGGGCAAGGGCCCGGAGAGAGCACCACCCCGAAGCGCTTTTCTACCGGGCTTGGGAGCATTGTGCGTGCCTGGCGGGAACAGCGGGCGGGAGTGCTTGCAAACCGGCCTTTCGAGGCAGACGGGGAGGTCTTCCAGCGGGAGAGTGCCGGTTGTGCTCAGACGTCCCTCAGGCCAGGGGCAGGACCCAGCGCTGTCCTGCCCCTGGCAGCCTTGCCCAGACCTTCCTGGCCTCCGGGGGTACTGCCCCACCAAGGGGCAGGCTGCGTGGACTGGGTCCAGACATGCCCGGGCGCCTCCCCAGGCTCATCCCCGCTGGTGCCTTTCCCCTGGGCCTAGGCCTCGGTTGAGGCCTCATTGGAGAGGAGGTTGCTGGCAGGGGCTGTCTCCACACTGCAAGGTGCTGGAGCTCAGAGGGCCTCGTCAGAGGGAAGGGACCAGCAAGGGGCTGGATGCCCAAGACCTCTTTGTCCCAGCAGCCTCAGGGCAGCAGGGAGAGGAAGAGGCCCAACTTGCCCCTAGGTCGGCTCTGCCCCGTCCCACACAGGCAGCCAGCCCAGCAGCAGCCTGGCAGTCTCTGGCTCCCCCGAGCTCTCTGCCGGTTTAGGGGGCAGGAACAGACGTGTGCATGTCATTCTGCCTTGGCCTGGGAGTGTGTTCCAACTGCCTGGCCCCCAGGCTCAGGGGCAAGGGCCCGAGGAGAGCACCACCCCGAAGCGCTTTTCTCCCGGGCTTGGGAGCATTGTGCCTGCCTGGCGGGAACAGCGGGCGGGAGTGCTTGCAAACCGGCCTTTCGAGGCAGACGGGGAGGTCTTCCAGTGGGAGAGGGCCGGTTGTGCTCAGAGGCCCCACAGGCCAGGGGCAGGACCCAGCAGGGCCCCTGCCCCTGGCCAGCCTTGCCCAGACCTTCCTGGCCTCCGGGGGTACTGCCCCACCAAGGGGCAGGCTGCGGGGACAGGGTCCAGACATGCCCGGGCGCCTCCCCTGGCTCAACCCCGCTGGTGCCTTTTCCCTGGGCCTAGGCCTCGGTTGAGGCCTCCTTGGAGAGGAGGTTGCTGGCAGGGGCTGTCTCCACACTGCAAGGTGCTTGAGCTCAGAGGGCCTCGTCAGAGGGAAGGGACCAGTAAGGGGCTGGATGCCCAAGACGTCTTTGGCCCAGCAGCCTCAGGGCAGCAGGGAGAGGAAGAGGCCCAACTTGCCCCTAGGTCGGCTCTGCCCCTTCCCACACAGGCAGCCAACCCAGCAGCTGCCTGACAGACTCTGGCTCCCCCGAGCTCTCTGCCGGTGCAGGGGTCAGGAACAGACGAGTGCATGTGGTTCTGCCTTGGTCTGGGAGTGTGGACCCACTGCCTGGACCCCAGGCTCAGGGGCAAGGGTCCGGATAGGGCAACACCCCGAAGCGCTTTTCTCCCGGGCTTGGGAGCATTGTGCGTGCCTGGCGGGAACAGC
This sequence comes from Dama dama, assembly GCF_033118175.1. Classification (NCBI taxonomy): domain Eukaryota; kingdom Metazoa; phylum Chordata; class Mammalia; order Artiodactyla; family Cervidae; genus Dama; species Dama dama. Next base: position 182,948 of record NW_026870962.1, read on the forward strand.
GGGCGGGAGTGTTGGCAAACCGGCCTTTGGAGGCAGCCGGGGAGGTCTTCCAGTGGGAGAGGGCCGGTTGTGCTCAGAGGCCCCACAGCCCAGGGGCAGGACCCAGCAGGGCCCCTGCCCCTGGCCAGCTTTGCCCAGACCTTCCTGGCCTCCGGGGGTACTGCCCCACCAAGGGGCAGGCTGCGGGGACTGGGTCCAGACATGCCCGTGCGCCTCCACTGGCTCATCCCCGCTGGTGCCTTTCCCCTGGGCCTAGGCCTCGGTTGAGGCCTCCTTGGAGAGGAGGTTGCTGGCAGGGGCTGTCTCCACACTGCAAGGTGCTTGAGCTCAGAGGGCCTCGTCAGAGGGAAGGGACCAGCAAGGGGCTGGATGCCCAAGACCTCTTTGGCCCAGCAGCCTCAGGGCAGCAGGGAGAGCAAGAGGCCCAACTTGCCCCTAGGTCGGCTCTGCCCCTTCCCACACAGGCGGCCAGCCCAGCAGCTGCCTGACAGACTCTGGCTCCCCCCAGCTCTCTGCCGGTGGAGGGGGCAGGAACAGACGTGTGCATGTGGTTCTGCCTTGGTCTGGGAGTGTGGACTCACTGCCTGGACCCCAGGCTCAGGGGCAAGGGCCCGGAGAGGGCAACACCCTGAAGCGCTTTTCTCCCGGGCTTGGGAGCATTGTGCGTGCCTGGCGGGAACAGCGGGCGGGAGTGTTGGCAAACCGGCCTTTGGAGGCAGCCGGGGAGGTCTTCCAGTGGGAGAGGGCCGGTTGTGCTCAGAGGCCCCACAGGCCAGGGGCAGGACCCAGCAGGGCCCCTGCCCCTGGCCAGCCTTGCCCAGACCTTCCTGGCCTCCGGGGGTACTGCCCCACCAAGGGGCAGGCTGCGGGGACTGGGTCCAGACATGCCCGTGCGCCTCCACTGGCTCATCCCCGCTGGTGCCTTTCCCCTGGGCCTAGGCCTCGGTTGAGGCCTCCTTGGAGAAGAGGTTGCTGGCAGGGGCTGTCTCCACACTGCAAGGTGCTGGAGCTCAGAGGGCCTCGTCAGAGGGAAGGGACCAGCAAGGGGCTGGATGCCCAAGACCTCTTTGGCCCAGCAGCCTCAGGGCAGCAGGGAGAGCAAGAGGCCCAACTTGCCCCTAGGTCGGCTCTGCCCCTTCCCACACAGGCGGCCAGCCCAGCAGCTGCCTGACAGACTCTGGCTCCCCCCAGCTCTCTGCCGGTGGAGGGGGCAGGAACAGACGTGTGCATGTGGTTCTGCCTTGGCCTGGGACAGTGGATCCGCTGCCTGGTCCCCAGGCTCAGGGGCAGGGGCCCGGAGAGACCACCACCCCGAAGCGCTTTTCTCCCGGGCTTGGGAGCATTGTGCGCGCCTGGCGGGAACAGTGGGCGGGAGTGCTTGCAAACCGGCCTTTGGAGGCAGCCGGCGAGGTCTTCCAGTGGGCAAGGGCCGGTTGTGCTCAGAGGCCCCACAGGCCAGGGGCAGGACCCAGCAGGGCCCCTGCCCCTGGCCAGCCTTGCCCAGACCTTCCTGGCCTCCGGGGGTACTGCCCCACCAAGGGGCAGGCTGCGGGGACAGGGTCCAGACATGCCCGGGCGCCTCCCCTGGCTCAAACCCGCTGGTGCCTTTTCCCTGGGCCTAGGCCTCGGTTGAGGCCTCCTTGGAGAGGAGATTGCTGGCAGGGGCTGTCTCCACACTGCAAGGTGCTGGAGCTCAGAGGGCCTCGTCAGAGGGAAGGGACAAGCAAGGGGCTGGATGCCCAAGACCTCTTTGGCCCAGCAGCCTCAGGGCAGCAGGGAGAGCAAGAGGCCCAACTTGCCCCTAGGTCGGCTCTGCCCCTTCCCACACAGGCGGCCAGCCCAGCAGCTGCCTGACAGACTCTGGCTCACCCGAGCTCTCTGCCGGTGCAGGGGGCAGATCAGACGTGTGCATGTGGTTCTGCCTTGGCCTGGGAGTGTGGACACCCTGCCTTGCCCCCAGGCTCAGGGGCAAGGGCCCGGAGAGAGCACCACCCCGAAGCGCTTTTCTCCCGGGCTTGGGAGCATTGTGCACGCCTGCTGGGAACAGTGGGCGGGAGCGCTTGTTAACCGGCCTTTGGAGGCGGCCGGGCAGGTCTTCCAGCGGGAGAGTGCCGGTTGTGCTCAGACGCCCCACAGGCCAGGGGCAGGACCCAGCAGTGTCCCTGCCCCTGGCAGCCTTGCCCAGACCCTCCTGGCCTCCGGGGGTACTGCCCCACCAAGGGGCAGGCTGCGGGGACTGGGTCCAGACATGCCCGTGCGCCTCCACTGGCTCATCCCCGCTGGTGCCTTTCCCCTGGGCCTAGGCCTCGGTTGAGGCCTCCTTGGAGAGGAGGTTGCTGGCAGGGGCTGTCTCCACACTGCAAGGTGCTGGAGCTCAGAGGGCCTCGTCAGAGGGAAGGGACCAGCAAGGGGCTGGATGCCCAAGACCTCTTTGGCCCAGCAGCCTCAGGGCAGCAGGGAGAGGAAGAGGCCCAACTTGCCCCTAGGTCGGCTCTGCCCCTTCCCACACAGGCGGCCAGCCCAGCAGCTGCCTGACAGACTCTGGCTCCCCCGAGCTCTCTGCCGGTGCAGGGGTCAGGAACAGACGTGTGCATGTGGTTCTGCCTTGGTCTGGGAGTGTGGACCAACTGCCTGGCCCCCAGGCTCAGGGGCAAGGGCCCGAGGAGAGCACCACCCCGAAGCGCTTTTCTCACGGGCTTGGGAGCATTGTGCGTGCCTGGCGGGAACAGCGGGCGGGAGTGTTGGCAAACTGGCCTTTGGAGGCAGCCGGGGAGTTCTTCCAGTGGGAGAGGGCCGGTTGTGCTCAGAGGCCCCACAGGCCAGGGGCAGGACCCAGCAGGGCCCCTGCCCCTGGCCAGCCTTGCCCAGACCTTCCTGGCCTCCGGGGGTACTGCCCCACCAAGGGGCAGGCTGCGGGGACTGGGTCCAGACATGCCCGGGCGCCTCCCCAGGCTCATCCCCGCTGGTGCCTTTCCCCTGGGCCTAGGCCTCGGTTGAGGCCTCCTTGGAGAGGAGGTTGCTGGCAGGGGCTGTCTCCACACTGCAAGGTGCTGGAGCTCAGAGGGCCTCGTCAGAGGGAAGGGACCAGCAAGGGGCTGGATGCCCAAGACCTCTTTGGCCCAGCAGCCTCAGGGCAGCAGGGAGAGCAAGAGGCCCAACTTGCCCCTAGGTCGGCTCTGCCACTTCCCACACAGGCGGCCAGCCCAGCAGCTGCCTGACAGACTCTGGCTCCCCCGAGCTCTCTGCCGGTGCAGGGGGCAGGTCAGACGTGTGCATGTGGTTCTGCCTTGGCCTGGGAGTGTGGACACCCTGCCTTGCCCCCAGGCTCAGGGGCAAGGGCCCAGAGAGAGCACCACCCTGAAGCGCTTTTCTTCCGGGCTTAGGAGCATTGTGCCCGCCTGCTGGTAACAGTGGCCGGGAGCGCTTGCAAACCGGCCTTTGGAGGCAGCCGGGGAGGTCTTCCAGTGGGAGAGGGCCGGTTGTGCTCAGAGGCCCCACAGGCCAGGGGCAGGACCCAGCAGGGCCCCTGCCCCTGGCCAGTCTTACCCAGACCTTCCTGGCCTCCGGGGGTACTGCCCCACCAAGGGGCAGGCTGCGGGGACTGGGTCCAGACATGCTCGGGCGCCTCCCCTGGCTCATCCCCGCTGGTGCCTTTCCCCTGGGCCTAGGCCTCGGTTGAGGCCTCCTTGGAGAGGAGGTTGCTGGCAGGGGCTGTCTCCACACTGCAAGGTGCTGGAGCTCAGAGGGCCTCGTCAGAGGGAAGGGACCAGTAAGGGGCTGGATGCCCAAGACGTCTTTGGCCCAGCAGCCTCAGGGCAGCAGGGAGAGCAAGAGGCCCAACTTGCCCCTAGGGCGGCTCTGCCCCTTCCCACACAGGCGGCCAACCCAGCAGCTGCCTGACAGACTCTGGCTCCCCCAAGCTCTCTGCCGGTGCAGGGGACAGGAACAGACGAGTGCATGTGGTTCTGCCTTGGTCTGGGAGTGTGGACCCACTGCCTGGACCACAGGCTCAGGGGCAAGGGTCCGGATAGGGCAACACCCCGAAGCGCTTTTCTCCCGGGCTTGGGAGCATTGTGCGTGCCTGGCGGGAACAGCGGGCGGGAGTGTTGGCAAACCGGCCTTTGGAGGCAGCCGGGGAGGTCTTCCAGTGGGAGAGGGCCGGTTGTGCTCAGAGGCCCCACAGCCCAGGGGCAGGACCCAGCAGGGCCCCTGCCCCTGGCCAGCTTTGCCCAGACCTTCCTGGCCTCCGGGGGTACTGCCCCACCAAGGGGCAGGCTGCGGGGACTGGGTCCAGACATGCCCGTGCGCCTCCACTGGCTCATCCCCGCTGGTGCCTTTCCCCTGGGCCTAGGCCTCGGTTGAGGCCTCCTTGGAGAGGAGGTTGCTGGCAGGGGCTGTCTCCACACTGCAAGGTGCTTGAGCTCAGAGGGCCTCGTCAGAGGGAAGGGACCAGCAAGGGGCTGGATGCCCAAGACCTCTTTGGCCCAGCAGCCTCAGGGCAGCAGGGAGAGCAAGAGGCCCAACTTGCCCCTAGGTCGGCTCTGCCCCTTCCCACACAGGCGGCCAGCCCAGCAGCTGCCTGACAGACTCTGGCTCCCCCCAGCTCTCTGCCGGTGGAGGGGGCAGGAACAGACGTGTGCATGTGGTTCTGCCTTGGTCTGGGAGTGTGGACTCACTGCCTGGACCCCAGGCTCAGGGGCAAGGGCCCGGAGAGGGCAACACCCTGAAGCGCTTTTCTCCCGGGCTTGGGAGCATTGTGCGTGCCTGGCGGGAACAGCGGGCGGGAGTGTTGGCAAACCGGCCTTTGGAGGCAGCCGGGGAGGTCTTCCAGTGGGAGAGGGCCGGTTGTGCTCAGAGGCCCCACAGGCCAGGGGCAGGACCCAGCAGGGCCCCTGCCCCTGGCCAGCCTTGCCCAGACCTTCCTGGCCTCCGGGGGTACTGCCCCACCAAGGGGCAGGCTGCGGGGACTGGGTCCAGACATGCCCGTGCGCCTCCACTGGCTCATCCCCGCTGGTGCCTTTCCCCTGGGCCTAGGCCTCGGTTGAGGCCTCCTTGGAGAAGAGGTTGCTGGCAGGGGCTGTCTCCACACTGCAAGGTGCTGGAGCTCAGAGGGCCTCGTCAGAGGGAAGGGACCAGCAAGGGGCTGGATGCCCAAGACCTCTTTGGCCCAGCAGCCTCAGGGCAGCAGGGAGAGCAAGAGGCCCAACTTGCCCCTAGGTCGGCTCTGCCCCTTCCCACACAGGCGGCCAGCCCAGCAGCTGCCTGACAGACTCTGGCTCCCCCCAGCTCTCTGCCGGTGGAGGGGGCAGGAACAGACGTGTGCATGTGGTTCTGCCTTGGCCTGGGACAGTGGATCCGCTGCCTGGTCCCCAGGCTCAGGGGCAGGGGCCCGGAGAGACCACCACCCCGAAGCGCTTTTCTCCCGGGCTTGGGAGCATTGTGCGCGCCTGGCGGGAACAGTGGGCGGGAGTGCTTGCAAACCGGCCTTTGGAGGCAGCCGGCGAGGTCTTCCAGTGGGCAAGGGCCGGTTGTGCTCAGAGGCCCCACAGGCCAGGGGCAGGACCCAGCAGGGCCCCTGCCCCTGGCCAGCCTTGCCCAGACCTTCCTGGCCTCCGGGGGTACTGCCCCACCAAGGGGCAGGCTGCGGGGACAGGGTCCAGACATGCCCGGGCGCCTCCCCTGGCTCAAACCCGCTGGTGCCTTTTCCCTGGGCCTAGGCCTCGGTTGAGGCCTCCTTGGAGAGGAGATTGCTGGCAGGGGCTGTCTCCACACTGCAAGGTGCTGGAGCTCAGAGGGCCTCGTCAGAGGGAAGGGACAAGCAAGGGGCTTGATGCCCAAGACCTCTTTGGCCCAGCAGCCTCAGGGCAGCAGGGAGAGCAAGAGGCCCAACTTGCCCCTAGGTCGGCTCTGCCCCTTCCCACACAGGCGGCCAGCCCAGCAGCTGCCTGACAGACTCTGGCTCACCCGAGCTCTCTGCCGGTGCAGGGGGCAGATCAGACGTGTGCATGTGGTTCTGCCTTGGCCTGGGAGTGTGGACACCCTGCCTTGCCCCCAGGCTCAGGGGCAAGGGCCCGGAGAGAGCACCACCCCGAAGCGCTTTTCTCCCGGGCTTGGGAGCATTGTGCACGCCTGCTGGGAACAGTGGGCGGGAGCGCTTGTTAACCGGCCTTTGGAGGCGGCCGGGCAGGTCTTCCAGCGGGAGAGTGCCGGTTGTGCTCAGACGCCCCACAGGCCAGGGGCAGGACCCAGCAGTGTCCCTGCCCCTGGCAGCCTTGCCCAGACCCTCCTGGCCTCCGGGGGTACTGCCCCACCAAGGGGCAGGCTGCGGGGACTGGGTCCAGACATGCCCGTGCGCCTCCACTGGCTCATCCCCGCTGGTGCCTTTCCCCTGGGCCTAGGCCTCGGTTGAGGCCTCCTTGGAGAGGAGGTTGCTGGCAGGGGCTGTCTCCACACTGCAAGGTGCTGGAGCTCAGAGGGCCTCGTCAGAGGGAAGGGACCAGCAAGGGGCTGGATGCCCAAGACCTCTTTGGCCCAGCAGCCTCAGGGCAGCAGGGAGAGGAAGAGGCCCAACTTGCCCCTAGGTCGGCTCTGCCCCTTCCCACACAGGCGGCCAGCCCAGCAGCTGCCTGACAGACTCTGGCTCCCCCGAGCTCTCTGCCGGTGCAGGGGTCAGGAACAGACGTGTGCATGTGGTTCTGCCTTGGTCTGGGAGTGTGGACCAACTGCCTGGCCCCCAGGCTCAGGGGCAAGGGCCCGAGGAGAGCACCACCCCGAAGCGCTTTTCTCACGGGCTTGGGAGCATTGTGCGTGCCTGGCGGGAACAGCGGGCGGGAGTGTTGGCAAACTGGCCTTTGGAGGCAGCCGGGGAGTTCTTCCAGTGGGAGAGGGCCGGTTGTGCTCAGAGGCCCCACAGGCCAGGGGCAGGACCCAGCAGGGCCCCTGCCCCTGGCCAGCCTTGCCCAGACCTTCCTGGCCTCCGGGGGTACTGCCCCACCAAGGGGCAGGCTGCGGGGACTGGGTCCAGACATGCCCGGGCGCCTCCCCAGGCTCATCCCCGCTGGTGCCTTTCCCCTGGGCCTAGGCCTCGGTTGAGGCCTCCTTGGAGAGGAGGTTGCTGGCAGGGGCTGTCTCCACACTGCAAGGTGCTGGAGCTCAGAGGGCCTCGTCAGAGGGAAGGGACCAGCAAGGGGCTGGATGCCCAAGACCTCTTTGGCCCAGCAGCCTCAGGGCAGCAGGGAGAGCAAGAGGCCCAACTTGCCCCTAGGTCGGCTCTGCCACTTCCCACACAGGCGGCCAGCCCAGCAGCTGCCTGACAGACTCTGGCTCCCCCGAGCTCTCTGCCGGTGCAGGGGGCAGGTCAGACGTGTGCATGTGGTTCTGCCTTGGCCTGGGAGTGTGGACACCCTGCCTTGCCCCCAGGCTCAGGGGCAAGGGCCCAGAGAGAGCACCACCCTGAAGCGCTTTTCTTCCGGGCTTAGGAGCATTGTGCCCGCCTGCTGGTAACAGTGGCCGGGAGCGCTTGCAAACCGGCCTTTGGAGGCAGCCGGGGAGGTCTTCCAGTGGGAGAGGGCCGGTTGTGCTCAGAGGCCCCACAGGCCAGGGGCAGGACCCAGCAGGGCCCCTGCCCCTGGCCAGTCTTACCCAGACCTTCCTGGCCTCCGGGGGTACTGCCCCACCAAGGGGCAGGCTGCGGGGACTGGGTCCAGACATGCTCGGGCGCCTCCCCTGGCTCATCCCCGCTGGTGCCTTTCCCCTGGGCCTAGGCCTCGGTTGAGGCCTCCTTGGAGAGGAGGTTGCTGGCAGGGGCTGTCTCCACACTGCAAGGTGCTGGAGCTCAGAGGGCCTCGTCAGAGGGAAGGGACCAGTAAGGGGCTGGATGCCCAAGACGTCTTTGGCCCAGCAGCCTCAGGGCAGCAGGGAGAGCAAGAGGCCCAACTTGCCCCTAGGGCGGCTCTGCCCCTTCCCACACAGGCGGCCAACCCAGCAGCTGCCTGACAGACTCTGGCTCCCCCAAGCTCTCTGCCGGTGCAGGGGACAGGAACAGACGTGGGCATGTGGTTCTGCCTTGGCCTGGGAGTGTGTTCCCCATGCCTTGCCCCCAGGCTCAGGGGCAAGGGCCCGGAGAGAGCACCACCCCGAAGCGCTTTTCTCCCGGGCTTGGGAGCATTGTGCGTGCCTGGCGGGAACAGCGGGCGGGAGTGCTTGCAAACCGGCCTTTCGAGGCAGACGGGGAGGTCTTCCAGCGGGAGAGTGCCGGTTGTGCTCAGACGCCCCACAGGCCAGGGGCAGGACCCAGCAGTGTCCCTGCCCCTGGCAGCCTTGCCCAGACCTTCCTGGCCTCCGGGGGTACTGCCCCACCAAGGGGCAGGCTGCGGGGACTGGGTCCAGACATGCCCGGGCGCCTCCCCAGGCTCATCCCCGCTGGTGCCTTTCCCCTGGGCCTAGGCCTCGGTTGAGGCCTCCTTGGAGAGGAGGTTGCTGGCAGGGGCTGTCTCCACACTGCAAGGTGCTGGAGCTCAGAGGGCCTCGTCAGAGGGAAGGGACCAGCAAGGGGCTGGATGCCCAAGACCTCTTTGGCCCAGCAGCCTCAGGGCAGCAGGGAGAGCAAGAGGCCCAACTTGCCCCTAGGTCGGCTCTGCCCCTTCCCACACAGGCGGCCAGCCCAGCAGCTGCCTGACAGACTCTGGCTCCCCCGAGCTCTCTGCCGGTGCAGGGGGCAGATCAGACGTGTGCATGTGGTTCTGCCTTGTCCTGGGAGTGTGGACACCCTGCCTTGACCCCAGGCTCAGGGGCAAGGGCCCGGAGAGAGCACCACCCTGAAGCGCTTTTCTCCCGGGCTTGGGAGCATTGTGCACGCCTGCTGGGAACAGTGGGCGGGAGCGCTTGCAAACCGGCCTTGGAGGCAGCCGGGGAGGTCTTCCAGTGGGAGAGGGCCGGTTGTGCTCAGAGGCCCCACAGGCCAGGGGCAGGACGCAGCAGGGCCCCTGCCCCTGGCCAGCCTTGCCCAGACCTTCCTGGCCTCCGGGGGTACTGCCCCACTAAGGGGCAGGCTGCGGGGCCTGGGTCCAGAGATGCCCGGGCGCCTCCCCAGGCTCATCCCCGCTGGTGCCTTTCCCCTGGGCCTAGGCCTCGGTTGAGGCCTCCTTGGAGAGGAGGTTGCTGGCAGGGGCTGTCTCCACACTGCAAGGTGCTGGAGCTCAGAGGGCCTCGTCAGCGGGAAGGGACCAGCAAGGGGCTGGATGCCCAAGACCTCTTTGGCCCAGCAGCCTCAGGGCAGCAGGGAGAGCAAGAGGCCCAACTTGCCCCTAGGTCGGCTCTGCCCCTTCCCACACAGGCAGCCAACCCAGCAGCTGCCTGACAGACTCTGGCTCCCCCGAGCTCTCTGCCGGTGCAGGGGTCAGGAACAGACGTGTGCATGTGGTTCTGCCTTGGTCTGGGAGTGTGGACACACTGCCTGGACCCCAGGCTCAGGGGCAAGGGCCCGGAGAGAGCAACACCCCGAAGCGCTTTTCTCCTGGCCTTGGGAGCGTTGTGCGTGCCTGGCGGGAACAGCGGGCGGGAGTGTTGGCAAACCCGCCTTTGGAGGCAGCCGGGGAGGTCTTCCAGTGGGAGAGGGCCGGTTGTGCTCAGAGGCCCCACAGGCCAGGGGCAGGACCCAGCAGGGACCCTGCCCCTGGCCAGCCTTGCCCAGACCTTCCTGGCCTCCGGGGGTACTGCCCCACCAAGGGGCAGGCTGCAGGGCCTGGGTCCTGATATGCCCGTGCGCCTCCACTGGCTCATCCCCGCTGGTGCCTTTCCCCTGTGCCTAGGCCTCGGTTGAGGCCTCCTTGGAGAGGAGGTTGCTGGCAGGGGCTGTCTCCACACTGCAAGGTGCTGGAGCTCAGAGGGCCTCGTCAGAGGGAAGGGACCAGCAAGGGGCTGGATGCCCAAGACCTCTTTGGCCCAGCAGCCTCAGGGCAGCAGGGAGAGCAAGAGGCCCAACTTGCCCCTAGGTCGGCTCTGCCCCTTCCCACACAGGCGGCCAGCCCAGCAGCTGCCTGACAGACTCTGGCTCCCCCCAGCTCTCTGCCGGTGGAGGGGGCAGGAACAGACGTGTGCATGTTGTTGTGCCTTGGCCTGGGACTGTGGATCCCCTGCCTGGCCCCCAGTCTCAGGGGCAAGGGCCCGGAGAGAGCACCACCCCGAAGCGCTTTTCTCCCGGGATGGGAGCATTGTGCGCGCTTGGTGGGAACAGTGGGCGGGAGTGCGTGCAAAACGGCCTTTGGAGGCAGCCGGGGAGGTCTTCCAGTGGGAGAGGGCCGGTTGTGCTCAGAGGCCCCACAGGCCAGGGGCAGGACCCAGCAGGGCCCCTGCCCCTGGCCAGCCTTGCCCAGACCTTCCTGGCCTCCGGGGGTACTGCCCCACCAAGGGGCAGGCTGCGGGGACTGGGTCCAGACATGCCCGTGCGCCTCCACTGGCTCATCCCCGCTGGTGCCTTTCCCCTGGGCCTAGGCCTCGGTTGAGGCCTCCTTGGAGAAGAGGTTGCTGGCAGGGGCTGTCTCCACACTGCAAGGTGCTGGAGCTCAGAGGGCCTCGTCAGAGGGAAGGGACCAGCAAGGGGCTGGATGCCCAAGACCTCTTTGGCCCAGCAGCCTCAGGGCAGCAGGGAGAGCAAGAGGCCCAACTTGCCCCTAGGTCGGCTCTGCCCCTTCCCACACAGGCGGCCAGCCCAGCAGCTGCCTGACAGACTCTGGCTCCCCCCAGCTCTCTGCCGGTGGAGGGGGCAGGAACAGACGTGTGCATGTGGTTCTGCCTTGGCCTGGGACTGTGGATCCCCTGCCTGGCCCCCAGGCTCAGGGGCAGGGGCCCGGAGAGACCACCACCCCGAAGCGCTTTTCTCCCGGGCTTGGGAGCATTGTGCGCGCCTGGCGGGAACAGTGGGCGGGAGTGCTTGCAAACCGGCCTTTGGAGGCAGCCGGGGAGGTCTTCCAGTGGGCAAGGGCCGGTTGTGCTCAGAGGCCCCACAGGCCAGGGGCAGGACCCAGCAGGGCCCCTGCCCCTGGCCAGCCTTGCCCAGACCTTCCTGGCCTCCGGGGGTACTGCCCCACCAAGGGGCAGGCTGCGGGGACAGGGTCCAGACATGCCCGGGCGCCTCCCCTGGCTCAACCCCGCTGGTGCCTTTTCCCTGGGCCTAGGCCTCGGTTGAGGCCTCCTTGGAGAGGAGATTGCTGGCAGGGGCTGTCTCCACACTGCAAGGTGCTGGAGCTCAGAGGGCCTCGTCAGAGGGAAGGGACAAGCAAGGGGCTGGATGCCCAAGACCTCTTTGGCCCAGCAGCCTCAGGGCAGCAGGGAGAGCAAGAGGCCCAACTTGCCCCTAGGTCGGCTCTGCCCCTTCCCACACAGGCGGCCAGCCCAGCAGCTGCCTGACAGACTCTGGCTCCCCCGAGCTCTCTGCCGGTGCAGGGGGCAGATCAGACGTGTGCATGTGGTTCTGCCTTGGCCTGGGAGTGTGGACACCCTGCCTTGCCCCCAGGCTCAGGGGCAAGGGCCCGGAGAGAGCACCACCCCGAAGCGCTTTTCTCCCGGGCTTGGGAGCATTGTGCACGCCTGCTGGGAACAGTGGGCGGGAGCGCTTGTTAAAAGGCCTTTGGAGGCGGCCGGGCAGGTCTTCCAGCGGGAGAGTGCCGGTTGTGCTCAGACGCCCCACAGGTCAGGGGCAGGACCCAGCAGTGTCCCTGCCCCTGGCAGCCTTGCTCAGACCTTCCTGGCCTCCGGGGGTACTGCCCCACCAAGGGGCAGGCTGCGGGGACTGGGTCCAGACATGCCCGTGCGCCTCCACTGGCTCATCCCCGCTGGTGCCTTTCCCCTGGGCCTAGGCCTCGGTTGAGGCCTCCTTGGAGAGGAGGTTGCTGGCAGGGGCTGTCTCCACACTGCAAGGTGCTGGAGCTCAGAGGGCCTCGTCAGAGGGAAGGGACCAGCAAGGGGCTGGATGCCCAAGACCTCTTTGGCCCAGCAGCCTCAGGGCAGCAGGGAGAGCAAGAGGCCCAACTTGCCCCTAGTTCGGCTCTGCCCCTTCCCACACAGGCGGCCAGCCCAGCAGCTGCCTGACAGACTCTGGCTCCCCCCAGCTCTCTGCCGGTGGAGGGGGCAGGAACAGACGTGTGCATGTGGTTCTGCCTTGGCCTGGGACTGTGGATCCCCTGCCTGGCCCCAAGGCTCACGGGCAGGGGCCCGGAGAGACCACCACCCCGACGCGCTTTTCTCACGGAATTGGGAGCATTGTGCGTGCCTGGCGGGAACAGCGGGCAGGAGTGTTGGCAAACTGGCCTTTGGAGGCAGCCGGGGAGGTCTTCCAGTGGGAGAGGGCCGGTTGTGCTCAGAGGCCCTACAGGCCAGGGACAGGACCCAGCAGGGCCCCTGCCCCTGGCCAGCCTTGCCCAGACCTTCCTGGCCTCCGGGGGTACTGCCCCACCAAGGGGCAGGCTGCGGGCCTGGGTCCAGTCATGCCCGGGCGCCTCCCCAGGCTCATCCCCGCTGGTGCCTTTCCCCTGGGCCTAGGCCTCGGTTGAGGCCTCCTTGGAGAGGAGGTTGCTGGCAGGGGCTGTCTCCACACTGCAAGGTGCTGGAGCTCAGAGGGCCTCATCAGAGGGAAGGGACCAGCAAGGGGCTGGATGCCCAAGACCTCTTTGGCCCAGCAGCCTCAGGGCAGCAGGGAGAGCAAGAGGCCCAACTTGCCCCTAGGTCGGCTCTGCCCCTTCCCACACAGGCGGCCAGCCCAGCAGCTGCCTGACAGACTCTGGCTCCCCCGAGCTCTCTGCCGGTGCAGGGGGCAGATCAGACGTGTGCATGTGGTTCTGCCTTGGCCTGGGAGTGTGGACACCCTGCCTTGCCCCCAGGCTCAGGGGCAAGGGCCCGGAGAGAGCACCACCCTGAAGCGCTTTTCTCCTGGGCTTAGGAGCATTGTGCACGCCTGCTGGGAACAGTGGGCGGGAGCGCTTGCAAACCGGCCTTTGGAGGCAGCCGGGGAGGTCTTCCAGTGGGAGAGGGCCGGTTGTGCTCAGAGGCCCCACAGGCCAGGGGCAGGACCCAGCAGGGCCCCTGCCCCTGGCCAGCCTTGCCCAGACCTTCCTGGCCTCCGGGGGTACTGCCCCACCAAGGGGCAGGCTGCGGGGACTGGGTCCAGACATGCTCGGGCGCCTCCCCTGGCTCATTCCCGCTGGTGCCTTTCCCCTGGGCCTAGGCGTCGGTTGAGGCCTCCTTGGAGAGGAGTTTGCTGGCAGGGGCTGTCTCCACACTGCAAGGTGCTGCAGCTCAGAGAGCCTCGTCAGAGAGAAGGGACCAGTAAAGGGCTGGATGCCCAAGATATCTTTGGCCCAGCAGCCTCAGGGCAGCAGGGAGAGCAAGAGGCCCAACTTGCCCCTATTCGGCTCTGCCCCTTCCCACACAGGCGGCCAACCCAGCAGCTGCCTGACAGACTCTGGCTCCCCCAAGCTCTCTGCCGGTGCAGGGGACAGGAACAGACGTGGGCATGTGGTTCTGCCTTGGCCTGGGAGTGTGTTCTCCCTGCCTTGCCCCCAGGCTCATGGGCAAGGGCCCGGAGAGAGCACCACCCCGAAGCGCTTTTCTCCCGGGCTTGGGAGAATTGTGCGTGCCTGGCGGGAACAGCGGGCCGGAGTGTTGGCAAACCGGCCTTTGGAGGCACCCGGGGAGGTCTTCCAGTGGGAGAGGGCCGGTTGTGCTCAGAGGCCCCACAGGCCAGGGGCAGGGCCCAGCAGGGCCCCTTCCCCTGACCAGCCTTGCCCAGACCTTCCTGGCCTCCGGGGGTACTGCCCCACCAAGGGGCAGGCTGCGGGGACTGGGTCCAGACATGCCCGGGCGCCTCCCCAGGCTCTTCCCAGCTGGTGCCTTTCCCTTGGGGCTAGGCCTCGGTTGAGGCCTCCTTGGAGAGGAGGTTGCTGGCAGGGGCTGTCTCCACACTGCAAGGTGCTGGAGCTCAGAGGGCCTCGTCAGAGGGAAGGGACCAGCAAGGGGCTGGATGCCCAAGACCTCTTTGGCCCAGCAGCCTCAGGGCAGCAGGGAGAGCAGAGGCCCAACATGCCCCTAGGTCGGCTCTGCCACTTCCCACACAGGCGGCCAGCCCAGCACCTGCCTGACAGACTCTGGCTCCCCCGAGCTCTCTGCCGGTGTAGGGGGCAGGAACAGACGTGTTCATGTCGTTCTGTCTTGGCCTGGGAGTGTGTTCCCCCTGCCTGGCCCGCAGGCTTAGGGGCAAGGGCCCGGAGAGAGCACCACCCCGAAGCGCTTTTCTCCCGGGCTTGGGAGCATTGTGCGTGCCTGGCGGGAACAGCGGGCGGGAGTGCTTGCAAACCGGCCTTTGGAGGCAGCCGGGGAGGTCTTCCAGTGGGAGAGGGCCGGTTGTGCTCAGAGGCCCCACAGGCCAGGGGCAGGACCCAGCAGGTCCCCTGCCCCTGGTCAGCCTTGCCCAGACCTTCCTGGCCTCCAGTGGTACTGCCCCACCAAGGGGCAGGCTGTGGGGACTGGGTCCAGACATGCCCGGGCGCCTCCCCAGGCTCATCCCCGCTGGTGCCTTTCCCCTGGGCCTAGGCCTCGGTTGAGGCCTCCTTGAAGAGGAGATTGCTGGCAGGTGCTGTCTCCACACTGCAAGGTGCTGGAGCTCAGAGGGCCTCGTCAGAGGGAAGGGACCAGCAAAGGGCTGGATGCCCAAGACGTCTTTGGCCCAGCAGCCTCAGGGCAGCAGGGAGAGCAAGAGGCCCAACTTGCCCCTAGGTCGGCTCTGCCCCTTCCCACACAGGCGGCCAGCCCAGCACCTGCCTGAGAGACTCTTGCTCCCCCGAGCTCTCTGCCGGTGTAGGGGGCAGGAACAGACGTGTTCATGTCGTTCTGTCTTGGCCTGGGAGTGTGTTCCCCCTGCCTGGCCCGCAGGCTTAGGGGCAAGGGCCCGGAGAGAGCACCACCCCGAAGCGCTTTTCTCCCGGGCTTGGGAGCATTGTGCGTGCCTGGCGGGAACAGCGGGCGGGAGTGCTTGCAAACCGGCCTTTGGAGGCAGACGGGGAGGTCTTCCAGCGGGAGAGTGCCGGTTGTGCTCAGACGTCCCACAGGCCAGGGGCAGGACCCAGCGCTGTCCCTGCCCCTGGCAGCCTTGCACAGACCTTCCTGGCCTCCGGGGGTACTGCCCCACCAAGGGGCAGGCTGCGGGGACTGGGTCCAGACATGCCCGGGCGCCTCCCCAGGCTCATCCCCGCTGGTGCCTTTCCCCTGGGCCTAGGCCTCGGTTGAGGCCTCATTGGAGAGGAGGTTGCTGGCAGGGGCTGTCTCCACACTGCAAGGTGCTGGAGCTCAGAGGGCCTCGTCAGAGGGAAGGGACCAGCAAGGGGCTGGATGCCCAAGACCTCTTTGGCCCAGCAGCCTCAGGGCAGCAGGGAGAGGAAGAGGCCCAACTTGCCCCTAGGTCGGCTCTGCCCCTTCCCACACAGGCGGCCAGCCCAGCAGCTGCCTGACAGACTCTGGCTCCCCCGAGCTCTCTGCCGGTGCAGGGGTCAGGAACAGACGTGTGCATGTGGTTCTGCCTTGGTCTGGGAGTGTGGACCCACTGCCTGGCCCCCAGGCTCAGGGGCAAGGGCCCGGAGAGAGCACCACCCCGAAGCGCTTTTCTCCCGGGCTTGGGAGCATTGTGCGAGCCTGGCGTGAACAGCGGGCGGGAGTGTTTGCAAACAGGACTTTGGAGGCAGCTGGGGAGGTCTTCCAGTGGGAGAGGGCCGGTTGTGCTCAGAGGCCTCACAGGCCAGGGGCAGGACCCAGCAGGTCCCCTGCCCCTGGCCAGCCTTGCCCAGACCTTCCTGGCCTCCGGGGGTACTGCCCCACCAAGGGGCAGGCTGCGGGAACTGGGTCCAGACATGTCCGTGCGCCTCCCCAGGATCATCCCCGCTGGTGCTTTTCCCCTGGGCGTAGGCCTCGGTTGAGGCCTCTTTGGAGAGGAGGTTGCTGGCAGGGGCTGTCTCCACACTGCAAGGTGCTGGAGCTCAGAGGGCCTCGTCAGAGGGAAGGGACCAGCAAAGGGCTGGATGCCCAAGACCTCTTTGACCCAGCAGCCTCAGGGCAGCAGGGAGAGCAAGAGGCCCAACTTGCCCCTAGGTCGGCTCTGCCCCGTCCCACACAGGCAGCCAGCCCAGCAGCAGCCTGGCAGTCTCTGGCTCCCCCGAGCTCTCTGCCGGTGTAGGGGGCAGGAACAGACGTGTGCATGTCGTTCTGCCTTGGCCTGGGAGTGTGTTCCAACTGCCTGGCCCCCAGGCTCAGGGGCAAGGGCCCGAGGAGAGCACCACCCCGAAGCGCTTTTCTCCCGGGCTTGGGAGCATTGTGCCTGCCTGGCGGGAACAGCGGGCGGGAGTGCTTTCAAACCGGCCTTTGGAGGCAGACGGGGAGGTCTTCCAGCGGGAGAGTGCCGGTTGTGCTCAGACGCCCCACAGGCCAGGGGCACGACACAGCAGGGCCCCTGCCCCTCGCAGCCTTGCCCAGACCTTCCTGGCCTCCGGGGGTACTGCCCCACCAAGGGGCAGGCTGCGGGGACTGGGTCCAGACATGCCCTTGCGCCTCCACTTGCTCATCCCCGCTGGTGCCTTTCCCCTGGGCCTAGGCCTCGGTTGAGGCCTCCTTGGAGAGGAGGTTGCTGGCAGGGGCTGTCTCCACACTGCAAGGTGCTGGAGCTCAGAGGGCCTCGTCAGAGGGAAGGGACCAGTAAGGGGCTGGATGCCCAAGACGTCTTTGGCCCAGCAGCCTCAGGGCAGCAGGGAGAGCAAGAGGCCCAACTTGCCCCTAGGTCGGCTCTGCCCCTTCCCACACAGGCAGCCAACCCAGCAGCTGCCTGACAGACTCTGGCTCCCCCGAGCTCTCTGCCGGTGCAGGGGTCAGGAACAGACGTGTGCATGTGGTTCTGCCTTGGTCTGGGAGTGTGGACCCACTGCCTGGACCCCAGGCTCAGGGGCAAGGGCCCGGAGAGAGCACCACCCCGAAGCGCTTTTCTCCCGGGCTTGGGAGCGTTGTGCGTGCCTGGCGGGAACAGCGGGCGGGAGTGTTGGCAAACCCGCCTTTGGAGGCAGCCGGGGAGGTCTTCCAGTGGGAGAGGGCCGGTTGTGCTCAGAGGCCCCACAGGCCAGGGGCAGGACCCAGCAGGGACCCTGCCCCTGGCCAGCCTTGCCCAGAACTTCCTGGCCTCCGGGGGTACTGCCCCACCAAGGGGCAGGCTGCAGGGCCTGGGTCCTGATATGCCCGTGCGCCTCCACTGGCTCATCCCCGCTGGTGCCTTTCCCCTGTGCCTAGGCCTCGGTTGAGGCCTCCTTGGAGAGGAGGTTGCTGGCAGGGGCTGTCTCCACACTGCAAGGTGCTGGAGCTCAGAGGGCCTCGTCAGAGGGAAGGGACCAGCAAGGGGCTGGATGCCCAAGACCTCTTTGGCCCAGCAGCCTCAGGGCAGCAGGGAGAGCAAGAGGCCCAACTTGCCCCTAGGTCGGCTCTGCCCCTTCCCACACAGGCGGCCAGCCCAGCAGCTGCCTGACAGACTCTGGCTCCCCCCAGCTCTCTGCCGGTGGAGGGGGCAGGAACAGACGTGTACATGTGGTTCTGCCTTGGCCTGGGACTGTGGATCCCCTGCCTGGCCCCCAGGCTCAGGGGCAGGGGCCCGGAGAGACCACCACCCCGAAGCGCTTTTCTCCTGGGCTTGGGAGCATTGTGCGCGCCTGGCGGGAACAGTGGGCGGGAGTGCTTGCAAACCGGCCTTTGGAGGCAGCCGGGGAGGTCTTCCAGTGGGCAAGGGCCGGTTGTGCTCAGAGGCCCCACAGGCCAGGGGCAGGACCCAGCAGGGCCCCTGCCCCTGGCCAGCCTTGCCCAGACCTTCCTGGCCTCCGGGGGTACTGCCCCACCAAGGGGCAGGCTGCGGGGACAGGGTCCAGACATGCCCGGGCGCCTCCCCTGGCTCAACCCCGCTGGTGCCTTTTCCCTGGGCCTAGGCCTCGGTTGAGGCCTCCTTGGAGAGGAGATTGCTGGCAGGGGCTGTCTCCACACTGCAAGGTGCTGGAGCTCAGAGGGCCTCGTCAGAGGGAAGGGACAAGCAAGGGGCTGGATGCCCAAGACCTCTTTGGCCCAGCAGCCTCAGGGCAGCAGGGAGAGCAAGAGGCCCAACTTGCCCCTAGGTCGGCTCTGCCCCTTCCCACACAGGCGGCCAGCCCAGCAGCTGCCTGACAGACTCTGGCTCCCCCGAGCTCTCTGCCGGTGCAGGGGGCAGATCAGACGTGTGCATGTGGTTCTGCCTTGGCCTGGGAGTGTGGACACCCTGCCTTGCCCCCAGGCTCAGGGGCAAGGGCCCGGAGAGAGCACCACCCCGAAGCGCTTTTCTCCCGGGCTTGGGAGCATTGTGCACGCCTGCTGGGAACAGTGGGCGGGAGCGCTTGTTAACAGGCCTTTGGAGGCGGCCGGGCAGGTCTTCCAGAGGGAGAGTGCCGGTTGTGCTCAGACGCCCCACAGGCCAGGGGCAGGACCCAGCAGTGTCCCTGCCCCTGGCAGCCTTGCTCAGACCTTCCTGGCCTCCGGGGGTACTGCCCCACCAAGGGGCAGGCTGCGGGGACTGGGTCCAGACATGCCCGTGCGCCTCCACTAGCTCATCCCCGCTGGTGCCTTTCCCCTGGGCCTAGGCCTCGGTTGAGGCCTCCTTGGAGAGGAGGATGCTGGCAGGGGCTGTCTCCACACTGCAAGGTGCTGGAGCTCAGAGGGCCTCGTCAGAGGGAAGGGACCAGCAAGGGGCTGGATGCCCAAGACCTCTTTGGCCCAGCAGCCTCAGGGCAGCAGGGAGAGGAAGAGGCCCAACTTGCCCCTAGGTCGGCTCTGCCCCTTCCCACACAGGCGGCCAGCCCAGCAGCTGCCTGACAGACTCTGGCTCCCCCGAGCTCTCTGCCGGTGCAGGGGTCAGGAACAGACGTGTGCATGTGGTTCTGCCTTGGTCTGGGAGTGTGGACCAACTGCCTGGCCCCCAGGCTCAGGGGCAAGGGCCCGAGGAGAGCACCACCCCGAAGCGCTTTTCTCACGGGCTTGGGAGCATTGTGCGTGCCTGGCGGGAACAGCGGGCGGGAGAGTTGGCAAACCCGCCTTTGGAGGCAGCCGGGGAGGTCTTCCAGTGGGAGAGGGCCGGTTGTGCTCAGAGGCCCCACAGGCCAGGGGCAGGACCCAGCAGGGCCCCTGCCCCTGGCCAGCCTTGCCCAGACCTTCCTGGCCTCCGGGGGTACTGTCCCACCAAGGGGCAGGCTGCGGGGACTGGGTCCAGACATGCCCGGGCGCCTCCCCAGGCTCATCCCCGCTGGTGCCTTTCCCCTGGGCCTAGGCCTCGGTTGAGGCCTCCTTGGAGAGGAGGTTGCTGGCAGGGGCTGTCTCCACACTGCAAGGTGCTGGAGCTCAGAGGGCCTCGTCAGAGGGAAGGGACCAGCAAGGGGCTGGATGCCCAAGACGTCTTTGGCCCAGCAGCCTCAGGGCAGCAGGGAGAGCAAGAGGCCCAACTTGCCCCTAGGTCGGCTCTGCCACTTCCCACACAGGCGGCCAGCCCAGCAGCTGCCTGACAGACTCTGGCTCCCCCGAGCTCTCTGCCGGTGCAGGGGGCAGGTCAGACGTGTGCATGTGGTTCTGCCTTGGCCTGGGAGTGTGGACACCCTGCCTTGCCCCCAGGCTCAGGGGCAAGGGCCCAGAGAGAGCACCACCCTGAAGCGCTTTTCTTCCGGGCTTAGGAGCATTGTGCCCGCCTGCTGGTAACAGTGGCCGGGAGCGCTTGCAAACCGGCCTTTGGAGGCAGCCGGGGAGGTCTTCCAGTGGGAGAGGGCCGGTTGTGCTCAGAGGCCCCACAGGCCAGGGGCAGGACCCAGCAGGGCCCCTGCCCCTGGCCAGTCTTACCCAGACCTTCCTGGCCTCCGGGGGTACTGCCCCACCAAGGGGCAGGCTGCGGGGACTGGGTCCAGACATGCTCGGGCGCCTCCACTGGCTCATCCCCGCTGGTGCCTTTCCCCTGGGCCTAGGCCTCGGTTGAGGCCTCCTTGGAGAGGAGGTTGCTGGCAGGGGCTGTCTCCACACTGCAAGGTGCTGGAGCTCAGAGGGCCTCGTCAGAGGGAAGGGACCAGCAAGGGGCTGGATGCCCAAGACCTCTTTGGCCCAGCAGCCTCAGGGCAGCAGGGAGAGCAAGAGGCCCAACTTGCCCCTAGGTCGGCTCTGCCCCTTCCCACACAGGCGGCCAGCCCAGCAGCTGCCTGACAGACTCTGGCTCCCCCGAGCTCTCTGCCGGTGCAGGGGGCAGATCAGACGTGTGCATGTGGTTCTGCCTTGTCCTGGGAGTGTGGACACCCTGCCTTGACCCCAGGCTCAGGGGCAAGGGCCCGGAGAGAGCACCACCCCGAAGCGCTTTTCTCCCGGGCTTGGGAGCGTTGTGCGTGCCTGGCGGGAACAGCGGGCGGGAGTGTTGGCAAACCCGCCTTTGGAGGCAGCCGGGGAGGTCTTCCAGTGGGAGAGGGCCGGTTGTGCTCAGAGGCCCCACAGGCCAGGGGCAGGACCCAGCAGGGACCCTGCCCCTGGCCAGCCTTGCCCAGAACTTCCTGGCCTCCGGGGGTACTGCCCCACCAAGGGGCAGGCTGCAGGGCCTGGGTCCTGATATGCCCGTGCGCCTCCACTGGCTCATCCCCGCTGGTGCCTTTCCCCTGTGCCTAGGCCTCGGTTGAGGCCTCCTTGGAGAGGAGGTTGCTGGCAGGGGCTGTCTCCACAATGCAAGGTGCTGGAGCTCAGAGGGCCTCGTCAGAGGGAAGGGACCAGCAAGGGGCTGGATGCCCAAGACCTCTTTGGCCCAGCAGCCTCAGTGCAGCAGGGAGAGCAAGAGGCCCAACTTGCCCCTAGGTCGGCTCTGCCCCTTCCCACACAGGCGGCCAGCCCAGCAGCTGCCTGACAGACTCTGGCTCCCCCCAGCTCTCTGCCGGTGGAGGGGGCAGGAACAGACGTGTGCATGTTGTTGTGCCTTGGCCTGGGACTGTGGATCCCCTGCCTGGCCCCCAGTCTCAGGGGCAAGGGCCCGGAGAGAGCACCACCCCGAAGCGCTTTTCTCCCGGGATGGGAGCATTGTGCGCGCTTGGTGGGAACAGTGGGCGGGAGTGCGTGCAAAACGGCCTTTGGAGGCAGCCGGGGAGGTCTTCCAGTGGGAGAGGGCCGGTTGTGCTCAGAGGCCCCACAGGCCAGGGGCAGGACCCAGCAGGGCCCCTGCCCCTGGCCAGCCTTGCCCAGACCTTCCTGGCCTCCGGGGGTACTGCCCCACCAAGGGGCAGGCTGCGGGGACTGGGTCCAGACATGCCCGTGCGCCTCCCCTGGCTCATCCCCGCTGGTGCCTTTCCCCTGGGCCTAGGCCTCGGTTGAGGCCTCCTTGGAGAAGAGGTTGCTGGCAGGGGCTGTCTCCACACTGCAGGGTGCTGGAGCTCAGAGGGCCTCGTCAGAGGGAAGGGACCAGCAAGGGGCTGGATGCCCAAGACCTCTTTGGCCCAGCAGCCTCAGGGCAGCAGGGAGAGCAAGAGGCCCAACTTGCCCCTAGGTCGGCTCTGCCCCTTCCCACACAGGCGGCCAGCCCAGCAGCTGCCTGACAGACTCTGGCTCCCCCCAGCTCTCTGCCGGTGGAGGGGGCAGGAACAGACGTGTGCATGTGGTTCTGCCTTGGCCTGGGACTGTGGATCCCCTGCCTGGCCCCCAGGCTCAGGGGCAGGGGCCCGGAGAGACCACCACCCCGAAGCGCTTTTCTCCCGGGCTTGGGAGCATTGTGCGCGCCTGGCGGGAACAGTGGGCGGGAGTGCTTGCAAACCGGCCTTTGGAGGCAGCCGGGGAGGTCTTCCAGTGGGCAAGGGCCGGTTGTGCTCAGAGGCCCCACAGGCCAGGGGCAGGACCCAGCAGGGCCCCTGCCCCTGGCCAGCCTTGCCCAGACCTTCCTGGCCTCCGGGGGTACTGCCCCACCAAGGGGCAGGCTGCGGGGACAGGGTCCAGACATGCCCGGGCGCCTCCCCTGGCTCAACCCCGCTGGTGCCTTTTCCCTGGGCCTAGGCCTCGGTTGAGGCCTCCTTGGAGAGGAGATTGCTGGCAGGGGCTGTCTCCACACTGCAAGGTGCTGGAGCTCAGAGGGCCTCGTCAGAGGGAAGGGACAAGCAAGGGGCTGGATGCCCAAGACCTCTTTGGCCCAGCAGCCTCAGGGCAGCAGGGAGAGCAAGAGGCCCAACTTGCCCCTAGGTCGGCTCTGCCCCTTCCCACACAGGCGGCCAGCCCAGCAGCTGCCTGACAGACTCTGGCTCCCCCGAGCTCTCTGCCGGTGCAGGGGGCAGATCAGACGTGTGCATGTGGTTCTGCCTTGGCCTGGGAGTGTGGACAGCCTGCCTTGCCCCCAGGCTCAGGGGCAAGGGCCCGGAGAGAGCACCACCCCGAAGCGCTTTTCTCCCGGGCTTGGGAGCATTGTGCACGCCTGCTGGGAACAGTGGGCGGGAGCGCTTGTTAACAGGCCTTTGGAGGCGGCCGGGCAGGTCTTCCAGCGGGAGAGTGCCGGTTGTGCTCAGACGCCCCACAGGCCAGGGGCAGGACCCAGCAGTGTCCCTGCCCCTGGCAGCCTTGCTCAGACCCTCCTGGCCTCCGGGGGTACTGCCCCACCAAGGGGCAGGCTGCGGGGACTGGGTCCAGACATGCCCGTGCGCCTCCACTGGCTCATCCCCGCTGGTGCCTTTCCCCTGGGCCTAGGCCTCGGTTGAGGCCTCCTTGGAGAGGAGGTTGCTGGCAGGGGCTGTCTCCACACTGCAAGGTGCTGGAGCTCAGAGGGCCTCGTCAGAGGGAAGGGACCAGCAAGGGGCTGGATGCCCAAGACCTCTTTGGCCCAGCAGCCTCAGGGCAGCAGGGAGAGGAAGAGGCCCAACTTGCCCCTAGGTCGGCTCTGCCCCTTCCCACACAGGCGGCCAGCCCAGCAGCTGCCTGACAGACTCTGGCTCCCCCGAGCTCTCTGCCGGTGCAGGGGTCAGGAACAGACGTGTGCATGTGGTTCTGCCTTGGTCTGGGAGTGTGGACCAACTGCCTGGCCCCCAGGCTCAGGGGCAAGGGCCCGAGGAGAGCACCACCCCGAAGCGCTTTTCTCACGGGCTTGGGAGCATTGTGCGTGCCTGGCGGGAACAGCGGGCGGGAGTGTTGGCAAACTTGCCTTTGGAGGCATCCGGGGAGTTCTTCCAGTGGGAGAGGGCCGGTTGTGCTCAGAGGCCCCACAGGCCAGGGGCAGGACCCAGCAGGGCCCCTGCCCCTGGCCAGCCTTGCCCAGACCTTCCTGGCCTCCGGGGGTACTGTCCCACCAAGGGGCAGGCTGCGGGGACTGGGTCCAGACATGCCCGGGCGCCTCCCCAGGCTCATCCCCGCTGGTGCATTTCCCCTGGGCCTAGGCCTCGGTTGAGGCCTCCTTGGAGAGGAGGTTGCTGGCAGGGGCTGTCTCCACACTGCAAGGTGCTGGAGCTCAGAGGGCCTCGTCAGAGGGAAGGGACCAGCAAGGGGCTGGATGCCCAAGACCTCTTTGGCCCAGCAGCCTCAGGGCAGCAGGGAGAGCAAGAGGCCCAACTTGCCCCTAGGTCGGCTCTGCCACTTCCCACACAGGCGGCCAGCCCAGCAGCTGCCTGACAGACTCTGGCTCCCCCGAGCTCTCTGCCGGTGCAGGGGGCAGGTCAGACGTGTGCATGTGGTTCTGCCTTGGCCTGGGAGTGTGGACACCCTGCCTTGCCCCCAGGCTCAGGGGCAAGGGCCCAGAGAGAGCACCACCCTGAAGCGCTTTTCTTCTGGGCTTAGGAGCATTGTGCCCGCCTGCTGGTAACAGTGGCCGGGAGCGCTTGCAAACCGGCCTTTGGAGGCAGCCGGGGAGGTCTTCCAGTGGGAGAGGGCCGGTTGTGCTCAGAGGCCCCACAGGCCAGGGGCAGGACCCAGCAGGGACCCTGCCCCTGGCCAGTCTTACCCAGACCTTCCTGGCCTCCGGGGGTACTGCCCCACCAAGGGGCAGGCTGCGGGGACTGGGTCCAGACATGCTCGGGCGCCTCCACTGGCTCATCCCCGCTGGTGCCTTTCCCCTGGGCCTAGGCCTCGGTTGAGGCCTCCTTGGAGAGGAGGTTGCTGGCAGGGGCTGTCTCCACACTGCAAGGTGCTGGAGCTCAGAGGGCCTCGTCAGAGGGAAGGGACCAGTAAGGGGCTGGATGCCCAAGACGTCTTTGGCCCAGCAGCCTCAGGGCAGCAGGGAGAGCAAGAGGCCCAACTTGCCCCTATGGCGGCTCTGCCCCTTCCCACACAGGCGGCCAACCCAGCAGCTGCCTGAAAGACTCTTGCTCCCCCAAGCTCTCTGCCGGTGCAGGGGACAGGAACAGACGTGGGCATGTGGTTCTGCCTTGGCCTGGGAGTGTGTTCCCCATGCCTTGCCCCCAGGCTCAGGGGCAAGGGCCCGGAAAGACCACCACCCCGAAGCGCTTTTCTCCCGGGCTTGGGAGCATTGTGCGTGCCTGGCGGGAACAGCGGGCGGGAGTGCTTCCAAAACGGCCTTTGGAGGCAGCCGGGGAGGTCTTCCAGTGGGAGAGGGCCGGTTGTGCTCAGAGGCCCCACAGGCCAGGGGCAGGACCCAGCAGGGCCCCTGCCCCTGGCCAGCCTTGCCCAGACCTTCCTGGCCTCCGGGGGTACTGCCCCACCAAGGGGCAGGCTGCGGGGACAGGGTCCAGACATGCCCGGGCGCCTCCCCTGGCTCAACCCCGCTGGTGCCTTTCCCCTGGGCCTAGGCCTCGGTTGAGGCCTCCTTGGAGAGGAGATTGCTGGCAGGGGCTGTCTCCACACTGCAAGGTGCTGGAGCTCAGAGGGCCTCGTCAGAGGGAAGGGACCAGTAAGGGGCTGGATGCCCAAGACGTCTTTGGCCCTGCAGCCTCAGGGCAGCAGGGAGAGCAAGAGGCCCAACTTGCCCCTAGGTCGGCTCTGCCCCTTACCACACAGGCGCCAGCCCAGCACCTGCCTGAGAGACTCTGGCTCCCCCGAGCTCTCTGCCGGTGCAAGGGACAGGAACAGACGTGTGCATGTGTTTCTGCCTTGGTCTGGGAGTGTGTTCCCCCTGCCTTGCCCACAGGCTCAGGGGCAAGGGCCCGGAGAGAGCACCACCCCGAAGCGCTTTTCTCCCGGGCTTGGGAGCATTGTGCGCGCCTGGCGGGAACAGTGGGCGGGAGTGCTTGCAAACCGGCCTTTGGAGGCAGCCGGGGAGGTCTTCCAGTGGGAGAGGGCCGGTTGTGCTCAGAGGCCCCACAGGCCATGGGGAGGACCCAGCAGGGCCCCTGCCCCTGGCCAGCCTTGCCCAGATCTTCCTGGCCTCCGGGGGTACTGCCCCACCAAGGGGCAGGCTGCGGGGACTGGGTCCAGACATGCCCGGGCGCGTCCCCAGGCTCATCCCCGCTGGTGCCTTTCCCCTGGGCCTAGGCCTCGGTTGAGGCCTCCTTGGAGAGGATGTTGCTGGCAGGGGCTGTCTCCACACTGCAAGGTGCTGGAGCTCAGAGGGCCTCGTCAGAGGGAAGGGACCAGCAAGGGGCTGGATGCCCAAGACCTCTTTGGCCAAGCAGCCTCAGGGCAGCAGGGAGAGGAAGAGGCCCAACTTGCCCCTAGGTCGGCTCTGCCCCTTCCCACACAGGCGGCCAGCCCAGCAGCTGCCTGACAGACTCTGGCTCCCCCGAACTCTCTGCCGGTGCAGGGGTCAGGAACAGACGTGTGCATGTGGTTCTGCCTTGGTCTGGGAGTGTGGACCAACTGCCTGGACCCCAGGCTCAGGGGCAAGGGCCCGAGGAGAGCACCACCCCGAAGCGCTTTTCTCCCGGGCTTGGGAGCATTGTGCGTGCCTGGCGGGAACAGCGGGCGGGAGTGTTGGCAAACTGGCCTTTGGAGGGAGCCGGGGAGTTCTTCCAGTGGGAGAGGGCCGGTTGTGCTCAGAGGCCCCACAGGCCAGGGGCAGGACCCAGCAGGGCCCCTGCCCCTGGCCAGCCTTGCCCAGACCTTCCTGGCCTCCGGGGGTACTGCCCCACCAAGGGGCAGGCTGCGGGGACTGGGTCCAGACATGCCCGGGCGCCTCCCCAGGCTCATCCCCGCTGGTGCCTTTCCCCTGGGCCTAGGCCTCGGTTGAGGCCTCCTTGGAGAGGAGGTTGCTGGCAGGGGCTGTCTCCACACTGCAAGGTGCTGGAGCTCAGAGGGCCTCGTCAGAGGGAAGGGACCAGCAAGGGGCTGGATGCCCAAGACCTCTATGGCCCAGCAGCCTCAGGGCAGCAGGGAGAGCAAGAGGCCCAACTTGCCCCTAGGTCGGCTCTGCCACTTCCCACACAGGCGGCCAGCCCAGCAGCTGCCTGACAGACTCTGGCTCCCCCGAGCTCTCTGCCGGTGCAGGGGGCAGATCAGACGTGTGCATGTGGTTCTGCCTTGGCCTGGGAGTGTGGACACCCTGCCTTTCGCCCAGGCTCAGGGGCAAGGGCCCAGAGAGAGCACCACCCTGAAGCGCTTTTCTTCCGGGCTTAGGAGCATTGTGCCCGCCTGCTGGTAACAGTGGCCGGGAGCGCTTGCAAACCGGCCTTTGGAGGCAGCCAGGGAGGTCTTCCAGTGGGAGAGGGCCGGTTGTGCTCAGAGGCCCCACAGGCCAGGGGCAGGACCCAGCAGGGCCCCTGCCCCTGGCCAGCCTTACCCAGACCTTCCTGGCCTCCGGGGGTACTGCCCCACCAAGGGGCAGGCTGCGGGGACTGGGTCCAGACATGCTCGGGCGCCTCCCCTGGCTCATCCCCGCTGGTGCCTTTCCCCTGGGCCTAGGCCTCGGTTGAGGCCTCCTTGGAGAGGAGGTTGCTGGCAGGGGCTGTCTCCACACTGCAAGGTGCTGGAGCTCAGAGGGCCTCGTCAGAGGGAAGGGACCAGTAAGGGGCTGGATGCCCAAGACGTCTTTGGCCCAGCAGCCTCAGGGCAGCAGGGAGAGCAAGAGGCCCAACTTGCCCCTAGGGCGGCTCTGCCCCTTCCCACACAGGCGGCCAACCCAGCAGCTGCCTGACAGACTCTGGCTCCCCCAAGCTCTCTGCCGGTGCAGGGGACAGGAACAGACGTTGGCATGTGGTTCTGCCTTGGCCTGGGAGTGTGTTCCCCATGCCTTGCCCCCAGGCTCAGGGGAAAGGGCCCGGAGAGAGCACCACCCCGAAGCGCTTTTCTCCCGGGCTTGGGAGCATTGTGCAAGTCTGGCGTGAACAGCGGGTGGGAGTGTTGGCAAACAGGACTTTGGAGGCAGCCGGGGAGGTCTTCCAGTGGGAGAGGGCCGGTTGTGCTCAGAGGCCCCACAGGCCAGGGGCAGGACCCAGCAGGTCCCCTGCCCCTGGTCAGACTTGCCCAGACCTTCCTGGCCTCCAGGGGTACTGCCCCACCAAGGGGCAGGCTGCGGGGACTGGGTCCAGACATGCCCGGGCGCCTCCCCAGGCTCATCCCCGCTGGTGCTTTTCCCCTGGGCCTAGGCCTCGGTTGAGGCCTCCTTGGAGAGGAGATTGCTGGCAGGTGCTGTCTCCACACTGCAAGGTGCTGGAGCTCAGAGGGCCTCGTCAGAGGGAAGGGACCAGCAAAGGGCTGGATGCCCAAGACGTCTTTGGCCCAGCAGCCTCAGGGCAGCAGGGAGAGCAAGAGGCCCAACTTGCCCCTAGGTCGGCTCTGCCCCTTCCCACACAGGCGGCCAGCCCAGCACCTGCCTGAGAGACTCTGGCTCCCCCGAGCTCTCTGCCGGTGTAGGGGGCAGGAACAGACGTGTTCATGTCGTTCTGTCTTGGCCTGGGAATGTGTTCCCCCTGCCTGGCCCGCAGGCTTAGGGGCAAGGGCCCGGAGAGAGCACCACCCCGAAGCGCTTTTCTCCCGGGCTTGGGAGCATTGTGCGTGCCTGGCGGGAACAGCGGGCGGGAGTGCTTGCAAACCGGCCTTTGGAGGCAGACGGGGAGGTCTTCCAGCGCGAGAGTGCCGGTTGTGCTCAGACGTCCAACAGGCCAGGGGCAGGACCCAGCACTGTCCCTGCCCCTGGCAGCCTTGCACAGACCTTCATGGCCTCCGGGGGTACTGCCCCACCAAGGGGCAGGCTGCGGGGACTGGGTCCAGACATGCCCGGGCGCCTCCCCAGGCTCATCCCCGCTGGTGTCTTTCCCCTAGGCCTAGGCCTCGGTTGAGGCCTCATTGGAGAGGAGGTTGCTGGCAGGGGCTGTCTCCACACTGCAAGGTGCTGGAGCTCAGAGGGCCTCGTCAGAGGGAAGGGACCAGCAAGGGGCTGGATGCCCAAGACCTCTTTGGCCCAGCAGCCTCAGGGCAGCAGGGAGAGGAAGAGGCCCAACTTGCCCCTAGGTCGGCTCTAACCCTTCCCACACAGGCGGCCAGCCCAGCAGCTGCCTGACAGACTCTGGCTCCCCAGAGCTCTCTGCCGGTGCAGGGGTCAGGAACAGACGTGTGCATGTGGTTCTGCCTTGGTCTGGGAGTGTGGACCCACTGCCTGGCCCCCAAGCTCAGGGGCAAGGGCCCGGAGAGAGCACCACCCCGAAGCGCTTTTCTCCCGGGCTTGGGAGCATTGTGCGAGCCTGGCGTGAACAGCGGGCGGTAGTGTTTGCAAACTGGACTTTGGAGGCAGCTGGGGAGGTCTTCCAGTGGGAGAGGGCCGGTTGTGCTCAGAGGCCTCACAGGCCAGGGGCAGGACCCAGCAGGGCCCCTGCCCCTGGCCAGCCTTGCCCAGACCTTCCTGGCCTCCGGGGGTACTGCCCCACCAAGGGGCAGGCTGCGGGGACTGGGTCCAGACATGTCCGTGCGCCTCCCCAGGATCATCCCCGCTGGTGCTTTTCCCCTGGGCGTAGGCCTCGGTTGAGGCCTCTTTGGAGAGGAGGTTGCTGGCAGGGGCTGTCTCCACACTGCAAGGTGCTGGAGCTCAGAGGGCCTCGTCAGAGGGAAGGGACCAGCAAAGGGCTGGATGCCCAAGACCTCTTTGACCCAGCAGCCTCAGGGCAGCAGGGAGAGCAAGAGGCCCAACTTGCCCCTAGGTCGGCTCTGCCCCTTCCCACACAGGCGGCCAGCCCAGCAGCTGCCTGACAGACTTTGGCTCCCCCGAGCTCTCTGCCGGTGCATGGGGCAGGAACAGACGTGTGCATGTCGTTCTGCCTTGGCCTGGGAGTGTGGACACCCTGCCTGGCCCCCAGGCTCAGGGGAAAGGGCCCGGAGAGAGCACCACCCCGAGGCGATTTTCTCCCAGGCTTGGGAGCGTTGTGCGCCCTTGGTTGGAACAGTGGGCGGGAGTGCTTGCAAACCGGCCTTTGGAGGCAGCCGGGGACGTCTTCCAGTGGGAGAGGGCCGGTTGTGCTCAGAGGCCCCCCAGGCCAGGGGCAGGACCCAGCACGTCCCCTGCCCCTCGCCAGCCTTTCCCAGACCTTCCTCGCCTCCGGGGGTACTGCCCCACCAAGGGGCAGGCTGCGGGGACTGGGTCCATACATGCCCGGGCGCCTCCCCAGGCTCATCCCCGCTGGTGCCTTTCCCCTGTGCCTAGGCCTCGGTTTAGGCCTCCTTGGAGAGGAGGTTGCTGGCAGGGGCTGTCTCCACACTGCAAGGTGCTGGAGCTCAGAGGGCCTCGTCAGAGGGAAGGGACCAGCAAGGGGTTGGATGCCCAAGACCTCTTTGGCCAAGCAGCCTCAGGGCAGCAGGGAGGGCAAGAGGCCCAACTTGCCCCTAGGTCGGCTCTGCCACTTCCCACACAGGCGGCCAGCCCAGCAGCTGCCTGACAGACTCTGGCTCCCCCGAGCTCTCTGCCGGTGCAGGGGGCAGGAACAGACGTGTGCATGTGGTTCTGACTTGGCCTGGGCGTGTGGACACCGTGCCTTGACCCCAGGCTCAGGGGCAAGGGCCCGGAGAGAGCACCACCCTGAAGCGCTTTTCTCCCGGGCTTGGGAGCATTGTGCACGCCTGCTGGGAACAGTGGGCGGGAGCGCTTGCAAACCGGCCTTTGGAGGCAGCCGGGGAGGTCTTCCAGTGGGAGAGGGCCGGTTGTGCTCAGAGGCCCCACAGGCCAGGGGCAGGACGCAGCAGGGCCCCTGCCCCTGGCCAGCCTTGCCCAGACCTTCCTGGCCTCCGGGGGTACTGCCCCACCAAGGGGCAGGCTGCGGGGACTGGGTCCAGACATGCTCGGGCGCCTCCCCTGGCTCATCCCCACTGGTGCCTTTCCCCTGGGCCTAGGCCTCGGTTGAGGCCTCCTTGGAGAGGAGGTTGCTGGCAGGGGCTGTCTCCACACTGCAAGGTGCTGGAGCTCAGAGGGCCTCGTCAGAGGGAAGGGACCAGTAAGGGGCTGGATGCCCAAGACGTCTTTGGCCCAGCATCCTCAGGGCAGCAGGGAGAGCAAGAGGCCCAACTTGCCCCTAGGTCGGCTCTGCCCCTTCCCACACAGGCGGCCAACCCAGCAGCTGCCTGCCAGACTCTGGCTCCCCCAAGCTCTCTGCCGGTGCAGGGGACAGGAACAGACGTGGGCATGTGGTTCTGCCTTGGCCAGGGAGTGTGTTCCCCGTGCCTTGCCCCCAGGCTCAGGGGCAAGGGCCCGGAGAGAGAACCACCCCAATGCGCTTTTCTCCCGGGCTTGGGAGCATTGTGCGAGCCTGGCGTGAACAGCGGGCGGGAGTGTTAGCAAACAGGAATTTGGAGGCAGCCGGGGAGGTCTTCCAGTGGGAGAGGGCCGGTTGTGCTCAGAGGCCCCACAGGCCAGGGGCAGGACCCAGCAGGGCCCCTGACCCTGGCCAGCCTTGCCCAGACCTTCCTGGCCTCCGGGGGTACTGCCCCACCAAGGGGCAGGCTGCGGGGACTGGGTCCAGACATGTCCGGGCGCCTCCCCAGGCTCATCCCCGCTGGTGCCTTTCCCCTGGGCCTAGGCCTCGGTTGAGGCCTCCTTGGAGAGGAGGTTGCTGGCAGGGGCTGTCTCCACACTGCAAGGTGCTGGAGATCAGAGGGCCTCGTCAGAGGGAAGGGACCAGCAAAGGGCTGGATGCCCAAGACCTCTTTGACCCAGCAGCCTCAGGGCAGCAGGGAGAGCAAGAGGCCCAACTTGCCCCGAGGTCGGCTCTGCCCCGTCCCACACAGGCGGCCAGCCCAGCAGCAGCCTGGCAGTCTCTGGCTCCCCCGAGCTCTCTGCCGGTGTAGGGGGCAGGAACAGACGTGTGCATGTCGTTCTGCCTTGGCCTGGGAGTGTGTTCCCCCTGCCTGGCCCCCAGGCTCAGGGGCAAGGGCCCGGAGAGAGCACCACCCCGAAGCGCTTTTCTCCCGGGCTTGGGAGCATTGTGCGTGCCTGGCGGGAACAGCGGGCGGGAGTGCTTGCAAACCGGCCTTTCGAGGCAGACGGGGAGGTCTTCCAGCGGGAGAGTGCTGGTTGTGCTCAGACGCCCCACAGGCCAGGGGCAGGACCCAGCAGTGTCCCTGCCCCTGGCAGCCTTGCCCAGACCTTCCTGGCCTCCGGGGGTACTGCCCCACCAAGGGGCAGGCTGCGGGGACTGGGTCCAGACATGCCCGGGCGCCTCCCCAGGCTCATCCCCGCTGGTGCCATTCCCCTGGGCCTAGGCCTCGGTTGAGGACTCCTTGGAGAGGAGGTTGCTGGCCGGGGCTGTCTCCACACTGCAAGGTGCTGGAGCTCAGAGGGCCTCGTCCGAGGGAAGGGACCAGCAAGGGGCTGGATGCCCAAGACCTCTTTGGCCCAGCAGCCTCAGGGCAGCAGGGAGAGCAAGAGGCCCAACTTGCCCCTAGGTCGGCTCTGCCCCTTCCCACACAGGCGGCCAGCCCAGCAGCTGCCTGACAGACTCTGGCTCCCCCGAGCTCTCTGCCGGTGCAGGGGGCAGATCAGACGTGTGCATGTGGTTCTGCCTTGTCCTGGGAGTGTGGACACCCTGCCTTGCCCCCAGGCTCAGGGGCAAGGGCCCGGAGAGAGCACCACCCTGAAGCGCTTTTCTCCCGGGCTTGGGAGCATTGTGCACGCCTGCTGGGAACAGTGGGCGGGAGCGCTTGCAAACCGGCCTTTGGAGGCAGCCGGGGAGGTCTTCCAGTGGGAGAGGGCCAGTTGTGCTCAGAGGCCCCACAGGCCAGGGGCAGGACCCAGCAGGGCCCCTGCCCCTGGCCAGCCTTGCCCAGACCTTCCTGGCCTCCGGGGGTACTGCCCCACCAAGGGGCAGGCTGCGGGGCCTGTGTCCAGACATGCCCGGGCGCCTCCCCAGGCTCATCCCCGCTGGTGCCTTTCCCCTGGGCCTAGGCCTCGGTTGAGGCCTCCTTGGAGAGGAGGTTGCTGGCAGGGGCTGTCTCCACACTGCAAGGTGCTGGAGCTCAGAGGGCCTCGTCAGAGGGAAGGGACCAGTAAGGGGCTGGATGCCCAAGACGTCTTTGGCCCAGCAGCCTCAGGGCAGCAGGGAGAGCAAGAGGCCCAACTTGCCCCTAGGGCGGCTCTGCCCCTTCCCACACAGGCGGCCAACTCAGCAGCTGCCTGACAGACTCTGGCTCCCCCAAGCTCTCTGCCGGTGCAGGGGACAGGAACAGACGTGGGCATGTGGTTCTGCCTTGGCCTGGGAGTGTGTTCCCCCTGCCTTGCCCCGAGGCTCAGGGGCAAGGGCCCGGAGAGAGCACCACCCCGAAGCGCTTTTCTCCCGGGCTTGGGAGCATTGTGCGAGACTGGCGTGAACAGCGGGCGGGAGTGTTTGCAAACAGGACTTTGGAGGCAGCCGTGGAGGTCTTCCAGTGGGAGAGGGCCGGTTGTGCTCAGAGGCCTCACAAGCCAGGGGCAGGACCCAGCAGGTCCCCTGCCCCTGGCCAGCCTTGCCCAGACCTTCCTGGCCTCCGGGGGTACTGCCCCACCAAGGGGCAGGCTGCGGGGACTGGGTCCAGACATGCCCGGGCGCCTCCCCAGGCTCATCCCCGCTGGTGCCTTTCCCCTGGGCATAGGCCTCGGTTGATGCCTCCTTGGAGAGGAGGTTGCTGGCAGGGGCTGTCTCCACACTGCAAGGTGCTGGAGCTCAGAGGGCCTCGTCAGCGGGAAGGGACCAGCAAGAGGCTGGATGCCCAAGACCTCTTTGGCCCAGCAGCCTCAGGGCAGCAGGGAGAGCAAGAGGCCCAACTTGCCCCTAGGTCGGCTCTGCCCCTTCCCACACAGGCAGCCAACCCAGCAGCTGCCTGATAGACTCTGGCTCCCCCGAGCTCTCTGCCGGTTCAGGGGTCAGGAACAGACGTGTGCATGTGGTTCTGCCTTGGTTTGGGAGTGTGGACCCACTGCCTGGACCCCAGGTTCAGGGGCAAGGGACCGGAGAGAGCAACACCCCGAAGCGCTTTTCTCCTGGCCTTGGGAGCGTTGTGCGTGCCTGGTGGGAACAGCGGGCGGGAGTGTTGGCAAACCCGCCTTTGAAGGCAGCCGGGGAGGTCTTCCAGTGGGAGAGGGCCGGTTGTGCTCAGAGGCCCCACAGGCCAGGGGCAGGACCCAGCAGGGACCCTGCCCCTGGCCAGCCTTGCCCAGACCTTCCTGGCCTCCGGGGGTACTGCCCCACCAAGGGGCAGGCTGCGGGGACTGGGTCCAGACATGCCCGGGCCCCTCCACTGGCTCATCCCCGCTGGTGCCTTTCCCCTGGGCCTAGGCCTCGGTTGAGGCCTCCTTGGAGAGGAGGTTGCTGGCAGGGTCTGTCTCCACACTGCAAGGTGCTGGAGCTCAGAGGGCCTCGTCAGAGGGAAGGGACCAGCAAGGGGCTGGATGCTCAAGACCTCTTTGGCCCCGCAGCCACAGGGCAGCAGGGAGAGCAAGAGGCCCAACTTGCCCCTAGGTCGGCTCTGCCCCTTCCCACACAGGCGGCCAGCCCAGCAGCTGCCTGACAGACTCTGGCTCCCCCCAGCTCTCTGCCAGTGGAGGGGGCAGGAACAGACGTGTGCATGTTGTTGTGCCTTGGCCTGGGACTGCGGATCCCCTGCCTGGCCCCCAGGCTCAGGGGCAAGGGCCCGGAGAGACCACCACCCCGAAGCGCTTTTCTCCCGGGCTTGGGAGCATTGTGCGCGCCTGGCGGGAACAGTGGGCGGGAGTGCTTCCAAACCGGCCTTTGGAGGCAGCCGGGGAGGTCTTCCAGTGGGAGAGGGCCGGTTGTGCTCAGAGGCCCCACAGGCCAGGGGCAGGACGCAGCAGGGCCCCTGCCCCTGGCCAGCCTTGCCCAGACCTTCCTGGCCTCCGGGGGTACTGCCCCACCAAGGGGCAGGCTGCGGGGACAGGGTCCAGACATGCCCGGGCGCCTCCCCTGGCTCAACCCCGCTGGTGCCTTTCCCCTGGGCCTAGGCCTCGGTTGAGGCCTCCTTGGAGAGGAGATTGCTGGCAGGGGCTGTCTCCACACTGCAAGGTGCTGGAGCTCAGAGGGCCTCGTCAGAGGGAAGGGACCAGTAAGGGGCTGGATGCCCAAGACGTCTTTGGCCCTGCAGCCTCAGGGCAGCAGGGAGAGCAAGAGGCCCAACTTGCCCCTAGGTCGGCTCTGCCCCTTCCCACACAGGCGGCCAGCCCAGCACCTGCCTGAGAGACTCTGGCTCCCCCGAGCTCTCTGCCGGTGCAGGGGACAGGAACAGACGTGTGCATGTGTTTCTGCCTTGGTCTGGGAGTGTGTTCCCCCTGCCTTGCCCACAGGCTCAGGGGCAAGGGCCCAGAGAGAGCACCACCCTGAAGCGCTTTTCTTCCGGGCTTAGGAGCTTTGTGCCCGCCTGCTGGTAACAGTGGCCGGGAGCGCTTGCAAACCGGCCTTTGGAGGCAGCCGGGGAGGTCTTCCAGTGGGAGAGGGCCGGTTGTGCTCAGAGGCCCCACAGGCCAGGGGCAGGACGCAGCAGGGCCCCTGCCCCTGGCCAGCCTTACCCAGAACTTCCTGCCCTCCGGGGGTACTGCCCCACCAAGGGGCAGGCTGCGGGGACTGGGTCCAGACATGCTCGGGCGCCTCCCCTGGCTCATCCCCGCTGGTGTCTTTCCCCTGGGCCTAGGCCTCGGTTGAGGCCTCCTTGGAGAGGAGGTTGCTGGCAGGGGCTGTCTCCACACTGCAAGGTGCTGGAGCTCAGAGGGCCTCGTCAGAGGGAAGGGACCAGTAAGGGGCTGGATGCCCAAGACGTCTTTGGCACAGCAGCCTCAGGGCAGCAGGGAGAGCAAGAGGCCCAACTTGCCCGTAGGGCGGCTCTGCCCCTTCCCACACAGGCGGCCAACCCAGCAGCTGCCTGACAGACTCTGGCTCCCCCAAGCTCTCTGCCGGTGCAGGGGACAGGAACAGACGTGGGCATGTGGTTCTGCCTTGGCCTGGGAGTGTGTTCCCCATGCCTTGCCCCCAGGCTCAGGGGCAAGGGCCCGGAGAGAGCACCACCCCGAAGTGCTTTTCTCCCGGGCTTGGGAGCATTGTGCAAGTCTGGCGTGAACAGCGGGTGGGAGTGTTGGCAAACAGGACTTTGGAGGCAGCCGGGGAGGTCTTCCAGTGGGAGAGGGCCGGTTGTGCTCAGAGGCCCCACAGGCCAGGGGCAGGACCCAGTAGGTCCCCTGCCCCTGGCCAGCCTTTCCCAGACCTTCCTGGCCTCCGGGGGTACTGCCCCACCAAGGGGCAGGCTGCGGGGACTGGGTCCAGACATGCCCGGGCGCCTCCCCAGGCTCATCCCCGCTGGTGCTTTTCCCCTGGGCCTAGGCCTCGGTTGAGGCCTCCTTGGAGAGGAGATTGCTGGCAGGTGCTGTCTCCACACTGCAAGGTGCTGGAGCTCAGAGGGCCTCGTCAGAGGGAAGGGACCAGCAAGGGGCTGGATGCCCAAGACCTCTTTGGCCCAGCAGCCTCAGGGCAGCAGGGAGAGCAAGAGGCCCAACTTGCCCCTAGGTCGGCTCTGCCCCTTCCCACACAGGCAGCCAACCCAGCAGCTGCCTGATAGACTCTGGCTCCCCCGAGCTCTCTGCCGGTTCAGGGGTCAGGAACAGACGTGTGCATGTGGTTCTGCCTTGGTCTGGGAGTGTGGACCCACTGCCTGGACCCCAGGCTCAGGGGCAAGGGCCCGGAGAGAGCAACACCCCGAAGCGCTTTTCTCCTGGCCTTGGGAGCGTTGTGCGTGCCTGGCGGGAACAGCGGGCGGGAGTGTTGGCAAACCCGCCTTTGAAGGCGCCGGGGAGGTCTTCCAGTGGGAGAGGGCCGGTTGTGCTCAGAGGCCCCACAGGCCAGGGGCAGGACCCAGCAGGGACCCTGCCCCTGGCCAGCCTTGCCCAGACCTTCCTGGCCTCCGGGGGTACTGCCCCACCAAGGGGCAGGCTGCGGGGACTGGGTCCTGATATGCCCGTGCGCCTCCACTGGCTCATCCCCGCTGGTGCCTTTCCCCTGGGCCTAGGCCTCGGTTGAGGCCTCCTTGGAGAGGAGGTTGCTGGCAGGGTCTGTCTCCACACTGCAAGGTGCTGGAGCTCAGAGGGCCTCGTCAGAGGGAAGGGACCAGCAAGGGGCTGGATGCCCAAGACCTCTTTGGCACAGCAGCCTCAGGGCAGCAGGGAGAGCAAGAGGCCCAACTTGCCCCTAGGTCGGCTCTGCCCCTTCCCACACAGGCGGCCAGCCCAGCAGCTGCCTGACAGACTCTGGCTCCCCCCAGCTCTCTGCCGGTGGAGGGGGCAGGAACAGACGTGTGCATGTTGTTGTGCCTTGGCCTGGGACTGTGGACCCCCTGCCTGGCCCCCAGGCTCAGGGGCAAGGGCCCGGATAGACCACCACCCCGAAGCGCTTTTCTCCCGGGCTTGGGAGCATTGTGCGCGCCTGGCGGGAACAGTGGGCGGGAGTGCTTGCAAACCGGCCTTTGGAGGCAGCCGGGGAGGTCTTCCAGTGGGAGAGGGCCGGTTGTGCTCAGAGGCCCCACAGGCCAGGGGCAGGACCCAGCAGGGCCCCTGCCCCTGGCCAGCCTTGCCCAGAACTTCCTGGCCTCCGGGGGTACTGCCCCACCAAGGGGCAGGCTGCGGGGACAGGGTCCAGACATGCCCGGGCGCCTCCCCTGTCTCAACCCCGCTGGTGCCTTTCCCCTGGGCCTAGGCCTCGGTTGAGGCCTCCTTGGAGAGGAGATTGTTGGCAGGGGCTGTCTCCACACTGCAAGGTGCTGGAGCTCAGAGGGCCTCGTCAGAGGGAAGGGACCAGTAAGGGGCTGGATGCCCAAGACATCTTTGGCCCTGCAGCCTCAGGGCAGCAGGGAGAGCAAGAGGCCCAACTTGCCCCTAGGTCGGCTCTGCCCCTTCCCACACAGGCGGCCAGCCCAGCACCTGCCTGAGAGACTCTGGCTCCCCCGAGCTCTCTGCCGGTGCAGGGGACAGGAACAGACGTGTGCATGTGTTTCTGCCTTGGTCTGGGAGTGTGATCCCCCTGCCTTGCCCACAGGCTCAGGGGCAAGGGCCCGGAGAGAGCACCACCCCGAAGCGCTTTTCTCCCCGGCTTGGGAGCATTGTGCGCGCCTGGCGGGAACAGTGGGCGGGAGTGCTTGCAAACCGGCCTTTGGAGGCAGCCGGGGAGGTCTTCCAGTGGGAGAGGGCCGGTTGTGCTCAGAGGCCCCACAGGCCAGGGGCAGGACCCAGCAGGGCCCCTGCCCCTGGCCAGCCTTGCCCAGACCTTCCTGGCCTCCGGGGGTACTGCCCCACCAAGGGGCAGGCTGCGGGGACTGGGTCCAGACATGCCCGGGCGCCTCCCCAGGCTCATCCCCGCTGGTGCCTTTCCCCTGGGCCTAGGCCTCGGTTGAGGCCTCCTTGGAGAGGAGGTTGCTGGCAGGGGCTGTCTCCACACTGCAAGGTGCTGGAGCTCAGAGGACCTCGTCAGCGGGAAGGGACCAGCAAGGGGCTGGATGCCCAAGACCTCTTTGGCCCAGCAGCCTCAGGGCAGCAGGGAGAGCAAGAGGCCCAACTTGCCCCTAGGTCGGCTCTGCCCCTTCCCACACAGGCGGCCAGCCCAGCACCTGCCTGACAGACTCTGGCTCCCCCGAGCTCTCTGCCGGTGCAGGGGTCAGGAACAGACGTGTGCATGTGGTTCTGCCTTGGTCTGGGAGTGTGGACCCACTGCCTGGCCCCCAGGCTCAGGGGCAAGGGCCCGGAGAGAGCACCACCCCGAAGCGCTTTTCTCCCGGGCTTGGGAGCATTGTGCGAGCCTGGCGTGAACAGCGGGCGGGAGTGTTTGCAAACAGGACTTTGGGGGCAGCTGGGGAGGTCTTCCAGTGGGAGAGGGCCGGTTGTGCTCAGAGGCCTCACAGGCCAGGGGCAGGACCCAGCAGGGACCCTGCCCCTGGCCAGCCTTGCCCAGACCTTCCTGGCCTCCGGGGGTACTGCCCCACCAAGGGGCAGGCTGCGGGGACTGGGTCCAGACATGTCCGTGCGCCTCCCCAGGATCATCCCCGCTGGTGCTTTTCCCCTGGGCGTAGGCCTCGGTTGAGGCCTCTTTGGAGAGGAGGTTGCTGGCAGGGGCTGTCTCCACACTGCAAGGTGCTGGAGCTCAGAGGGCCTCGTCAGAGGGAAGGGACCAGCAAAGGGTTGGATGCCCAAGACCTCTTTGACCCAGCAGCCTCAGGGCAGCAGGGAGAGCAAGAGGCCCAACTTGCCCCTAGGTCGGCTCTGCCCCGTCCCACACTGGCAGCCAGCCCAGCAGCAGCCTGGCAGTCTCTGGCTCCCCTGAGCTCTCTGCCGGTGTAGGGGGCAGGAACAGACGTGTGCATGTCGTTCTGCATTGGCCTGGGAGTGTGTTCCAACTGCCTGGCCCCCAGGCTCAGGGGCAAGGGCCCGGAGAGAGCACCACCCCGAAGCGCTTTTCTCCCGGGCTTGGAAGCATTGTGCATGCCTGGCGGGAACAGCGGACGGGAGTGCTTGCAAAACGGCCTTTGGAGGCAGACGGGGAGGTCTTCCAGCGGGAGAGTGCCAGTTGTGCTCAGACGCCCCACAGGCCAGGGGCACGACCCAGCAGGGCCCCTGCCCCTCGCAGCCTTGCCCAGACCTTCCTGGCCTCCGGGGGTACTGCCCCACCAAGGGGCAGGCTGCGGGGACTGGGTCCAGACATGCCCGTGCGCCTCCACTGGCTCATCTCCGCTGGTGCCTTTCCCCTGGGCCTAGGCCTCGGTTGAGGCCTCCTTGGAGAGGAGGTTGCTGGCAGGGGCTGTCTCCACACTGCAAGTTGCTGGAGCTCAGAGGGCCTCGTCAGAGGGAAGGGACCAGCAAGGGGCTGGATGCCCAAGACCTCTTTGGCCCAGCAGCCTCAGGGCAGCAGGGAGAGCAAGAGGCCCAACTTGCCCCTAGGTCGGCTCTGCCCCTTCCCACACAGGCGGCCAGCCCAGCAGCTGCCTGACAGACTCTGGCTCCCCCCAGCTCTCTGCCGGTGGAGGGGGCAGGAACAGACGTGTGCATGTGGTTCTGCCTTGGCCTGGGACTGTGGATCCCCTGCCTGGCCCCCAGGCTCAGGGGCAGGGGCCCGGAGAGACCACCACCCCAAAGCGCTTTTCTCCGGGGTTTTGGAACATTGTGTGTGCCTGGCGGGAACAGCGAGTGGGAATGCTTGCAAACCGGCCTTTGGGGGCAGCCGGGGAGGTCCTCCATGGTCCCTGAGAGAACACCACCCCGAAGCGCTTTTCTCACGGTCTTGGGAGCATTGTGCGCGGCTGGCGGGAACAGCGGGCATGAGTGCTTGCAAACTGTCCTTTGGAGGCAGCCGGGGAGGTCTTCCAAGGGCCGGACTGATCACCACCCCAAAATGCTTTTCTCTCGGGCTTGGGAGCATTGTGCGCGGCCGTCGGGAACAACGGACATGAATGCTTGCAAACCTGCCTTTGGAGGCAGCCCGGGAGGTCTTCCAATGGCCCGGAGAGAGCACCACCCCAAAATGCTTTTCTCCCGGGCTTGGGAGCATTGTGCGTGGCTGGCGGAAGCAGCGGGAATGAGTACTTACAAACCGGCCTTTGGAGGCAGCCGGGGAGGTCTTGAAAGTGCCCGGAGAGAGCACCACCCCGAAGCGCTTTTCTCCCGGGCTTGGGAACATTGTGCGCGGCTGGCGGGAACAGCAGGCAGGACTGCTTGCAAACTGGCCTTTGGAGGCAGCCGGGGAGGTCTTCCAAGGGCCCGGAGTGAGCACCACCCCAAAATGCTTTTCTCCCGGGCTTGGGAGCATTGTGCGCGGCTGGTGGGAACAACGGGCATGAGTGCTTGCAAACCGGCCTTTGGAGGCAGCCGGGGACGTCTTCCAAGGGCCCGGAGAGAGCACCACCCCGAAGCGCTTTTCTCCCGGGCTTGGGAGCATTGTGCGTGGCTGGCGGGAACAGCAGGCAGGACTGCTTGCAAACTAGCCTTTGGAGGCAGCCGGGGAGGTCTTCCAAGGGCCCGGAGTGAGCACCACCCCAAAATGCTTTTCTCCCGG
This sequence comes from Dama dama, assembly GCF_033118175.1. Taxonomy (NCBI): domain Eukaryota; kingdom Metazoa; phylum Chordata; class Mammalia; order Artiodactyla; family Cervidae; genus Dama; species Dama dama. Next base: position 223,396 of record NW_026870962.1, read on the forward strand.
GCTTGGGAGCATTGTGCGCGGCTGGTGGGAACAACGGGCATGAGTGCTTGCAAACCGGCCTTTGGAGGCAGCCGGGGACGACTTCCAAGGGCCCGGAGAGATCACCACCCCGAAGCACTTTTCTCCCGGGCTTGGGAGCATTGTGCGTGGCTGGCGGGAACAGCAGGAAGGAGTCCTTGCAAACAGGCCTTTGGAGGCAGCGGGGGAGGTCTTCCAAGGGCCTGTAGAGAGCACCACCCCGAAGCGCTTTTCTCCCGGGCTTGGGAGTATTGTGCGCGGGTGGCAGGAACAGCAGGCAGGAGTGCTTGAAAACCGGCCTTTGCAGGCAGCCGGGGAGGTCTTCCAGGGCCCGGTGTGAGCACCACCCCAAAAAGCTTTTCTCCCGGGCTTGGGAGCATTGTGCGCGGCTGGTGGGAACAGCAGGCATGAGTGCTTGCAAACTGGCCACTGGAGGCAGCCGGGGAGGTCTTCCAAGGGCCTGTAGAGAGCACCACCCCAAAATGCTTCTCTCCCAGGCTTGGGAGCATTGTGCGTGGCTGGCGGGAACAGCAGGAAGGAGTCCTTGCAAACCGGCCTTTTGAGGCAGCCGGGGAGGTCTTCCAAGGGCCTGTAGAGAGCACCACCCCGAAGCGCTTTTCTCCCGGGCTTGGGAGCATTGTGCGCAGGTGGCGGGAACAGCAGGCAGCAGTGCTTGCAAACTGGCCATTGGAGGCAGCCGGGGAGGTCATCCAAGGGCCCGGAGTGAGCACCACCCCAAAATGCTTTTCTCCCGGGCTTGGGAGCATTGTGCGTGGCTGGCGGGAACAGCAGGAAGGAGTCCTTGCAAACCGGCCTTTGGAGGCAGCCGGGGAGGTCTTCCAAGGGCCTGTAGAGAGCACCACCCCGAAGCGCTTTTCTCCCGCGCTTGGGAGCATTCTGCGCGGGTGGCGGGAACAGCAGGCAGGAGTGCTTGAAAACCGTCCTTTGGAGGCAGCCGGGGAGGTCTTCCAGGGCCCGGTGTGAGCACCACCCCAAAATGCTTTTCTCCCGGGCTTGGGAGCATTGTGCGCGGATGGCGGGAACAGCAGGAAGGAGTCCTTGCAAACCGGCCTTTGGAGGCAGCCGGGGAGGTCTTCCAAGGGCCTGTAGAGAGCACCACCCCGAAGCGCTTTTCTCCCAGGCTTGGGAGCACTGTGCGCGGGTGGCGGGAACAGCAGGCAGGAGTGCTTGAAAACCGTCCTTTGGAGGCAGCCGGGGAGGTCTTCCAGGGCCCGGTGTGAGCACCACCCCAAAATGCTTTTCTCCCGGGCTTGGGAGCATTGTGCGCGGATGGCGGGAACAGCGAGTGGGAGTGCTTCCAAACCGGCCTTTGGGGGCACCCCGGGAGGTCTTCCATGGGCACGGAGAGAACACCACCCCGAAGCGCTTTTCTCCGGGGTTTTGGAGGATTGTGCGTGGCTGGCGGGAACAGCGAGTGGGAGTGCTTGCAAACCGGCCTTTGGGGGCAGCCAGGGAGGTCCTCCATTGGCACGGAGAGAACACCACCCCGAAGCGCTTTTCTCCCGGGCTTGGGAGCATTGTGCGAGGCTGGCGGGAACAGCGGGCGGGAGTGCTTGCAAACCGGCCTTTGGAGGCAGCTTGGGAGGTCTTCCAAGGGCCCGGAGAGAGCACCATCCCGAAGCACTTTTCTCACGGAATTGGGAGCATTGTTCGCGGCTGTCGGGAACAGAGGACATGAGTGCTTGCAAACCGGCCTTTAGAGGCAGCCGGGGAGTCTTCCAAGGGCCCGGAGAGAGACCACCTCAAAATGCTTTTCTCCCGGGCTTGGGAGCATTGTGTGCGGCTGGCGGGTCAGCGGGAGGGAGTTCTTGAAAACCAGCCTTTGGAGGCAGCCGGGGAGGTCTTCCAAGGGCCGGGAGAGAGCACCACCCCGAAGCGCTTTTCTCCCGGGCTTGGGAGCATTGTGCGCGGCTGGCGGGAACAGCGGGATTGAGTGCTTGCAAACCGGCCTTTGGAGGCAGCCGGGGAGGTCTTCCAAGGGCCGGGAGAGAGCACCACCCCGAAGCGCTTTTCTCCTAGGCTTGGGAGCATTGTGCGCGGCTGGCGGGAACAGCGGGCATGAGTGCTTGCAAACCGGCCTTTGGAGACAAACGGGGAGGTCTTCCAAGGGCCCGTAGAGAGCACCACCCCGAAGCGCTTTTCTCCCGTGATTGGGAGCATTGTGTGCGGCTGGCGGGACAGCGGGAGGGAGTACTTGAAATCCAGCCTTTGGAGGCAGCCGGGGAGGTCTTCCAAGGGCCGGGAGAGAGCACCACCCTGAAGGGCTTTTCTCCTGGGCTTGGAGCATTTGCACGGATGGCGGGAACAGTGAGTGGGAGTGCTTGCAAACCGGCATTTGGGGGCAGTCCGGGAGGTCTTTCTTGGGTCCAGAGAGAACACCACCCCGAAACGCTTTTCTCCCGGGCTTGGGAGCATTGTGCGCGGGTGGCGGGAACAGCAGGCAGAAGTGCTTGCAAACCGGCCTTGGAGGCAGCCGGGGAGGTCTTCCAAAGCCCGGAGTGAGCACCACCCCAAAATGCTTTTCTCCCGGGCTTGGGAGCATTGTGCGTGCCTGGCGGGAACAGCGGGATTGAGTGCTTGCAAACCAGCCTTTGGAGGCAGCCGGGGAGGTCTTCCAGCGGGAGAGTGCCAGTTGTTCTCAGAGGCCCCACAGGCCAGGGGCAGGACCCAGCAGTGTCCCTGCCTCTGGCAGCCTTGCCCAGACCTTCCTGGCCACCGGGGGTACTACCCCACCAAGGGGCAGGCTGCGGGGCCTGGGTCCAGACATGCCCGGGCGCCTCCCCAGGCTCATCCCCGCTGGTGCCTTTCCCCTGGGCCTAGGCCTCGGTTGAGGCCTCCTTGGAGAGGAGGTTGCCGGCAGGGGCTGTCTGCACACTGCAAGGTGCTGGAGCTCAGAGGGCCTCGTCAGAGGGAAAGGACCAGCAAAGGGCTGGATGCCCAAGACCTCTTTGACCCAGCAGCCTCAGGGCAGCAGGGAGAGCAAGAGGCCCAACTTGCCCCTAGGTCGGCTCTACCCCGTCCCACACAGGCAGCCAGCCCAGCAGCAGCCTGGCAGTCTCTGGCTCCCCCGAACTCTCTGCCGGTGTAGGGGGCAGGAACAGACGTGTGCATGTCGTTCTGCCTTGGCCTGGGAGTGTGTTCCCCCTGCCTGTCCCCCAGGCTCAGGGGCAAGGGCCCGGAGAGAGCACCACCCCGAAGCGCTTTTCTCCCGGGCTTGGGAGCATTGTGCGTGCCTGGCGGGAACAGCGGGC